>NW_015388877.1:162856-165621 GCF_001527695.2 Protobothrops mucrosquamatus
AAGAAGAAGAAGAAGAAGAAGAAGAAGAAGAAGAAGAAGAAGAAGAAGAAGAAGAAGAAGAAGAAGAAGAAGAAGAAGAAGAAGAAGAAGAAGAAGAAGAAGAAGAAGAAGAAGAAGAAGAAGAAGAAGAAGAAGAAGAAGAAGAAGAAGAAGAAGAAGAAGAAGAAGAAGAAGAAGAAGAAGAAGAAGAAGAAAGAAGGGTTTATTTTCCAAGGAAACTAACTTACTCAGGATGAGAAAGCTTATGGGATATGTTGAGTTATTTGTAAAAATTATAAAGGTGGGAAAGAAAGAAAGAAAGAAAGAAAGAAAGAAAGAAAGAAAGAAAGAAAGAAAGAAAGAAAGAAAGAAAGAAAGAAAGAGGAAAAAAAGAGAAAAGAAACTTCAGATTGGATCAATTGTTTTTATTTCTCAGTCCAACTTAGTTTATGCGAAAGCAAGTGACGGACTCTCCAGATAATGGCCTTCAGCCATTCATATCACCTACCGCTCTCTATGCTCCCACTGGCTGAATTTCATTGCTCGATTCTGGCTTCTCTCGTCTCCTGTTTTGGTCCCCCCGGTCAAAGCACAATCTAGGCGCACCTCCATAGATGCCGCTGACTGAATTATAGTAAGTAAACAAAAATGGCAACCACAGGAAATCTTTGCAAAACTTCCTCTGTTGTCATCATTCCAGGTTTCATGGTACCCGAAGAACAACTTTCAAACAAATTAAAGGATTCCTTGGAACGGGACCTTTCCCATTTCAGCTTGACAGAGCGAAAAATGTTTTAAATTCAATCCTGTTCGCAAATGTATTTCTCAGAAGTACAACCACCCCCCAAAAAAGGACTTTTGTGAGTCTTGAGAATAAGCCTACAGGGCTCAGGTTTATGAGCTATAAATTCTCTTCTTGGAATTTCCAAATGGATACTTGACCCTCTAAACTCTTGTTGCTTACAGTTTGGCCTGAACACAAAGCAATCCGATGAGAGACAAATATATTTGCATCTTAGATCGCCTCGGTCCTGGCACGCCGTGTTTGGAACCCGCAGCCAAGATATAAACCAGACCATATTTCTGCAATCAGAGATGACATGTTCATTCATTTTTTCTATATTTCACTTTATAAGCCGTCTACGTGGGCATGCTGTATATTTTGTTAAAAACTACATCTTCCATGTCTAAACATCAGTTTAATAGGCTTTTTCTTCTCCATGTTTTATGGACACTTTGGCTCCAGTAAGTCCATTATCTCATATTCTTTTTGGAAACAAACCCATCAAACAATGTCTCTTTCACTCCTGGAATCTCAACTATACCGGAAGTCCTCAACTTACAACTATTCATTGCTCAACTGGAGAAGCCATGGTGGCGCAGTGGTTAGAATGCACTATTGCAGGCTAACTCTGCCCACTGCCAGCAGTTCGATCCTGACCATCTTAAGATTGACTCAGCCTTCCATCCTTCCAAGGCCGGTAAAATGAGGACCTCAATTGTTGGGGGGCAATAGGCTGACTCTGTACACCGCTTAGAGAGGACTGTGAAGTACTATTGCTATTGTTATCTAAGCCGTGGTGGCGCAGTGGTTGGAATGCAGCATTGCAGGCTGACTCTGCCCACTGCCAGCAGTTCAATCCTGACCAGCTCAAGGCTGACTCAGCCTCCCGTCCTTCCGAGGTCGGTAAAATGAGGAGATTTGGGGTCTCTAGTGCTCCTTGAGAAGGCAGCTCAAAACATGTTAAAACTCTTGACAAAAAAGTTGGCTTGCAGCATCGTCGCGTCTGCCCCTTGAGATGTTTGTTTGATGGTGACCCTGCTCCACCTGATCGTCAGACCTTGGGCTGATCGGTCACCACAGTCCCCCTTCCCTCCCATCCCTTTGGATAAGAACGCTCCAAATACGCTCCTATTATAATTCAAATCGAGGTGCTGTTTTTTAAATTAAAAAAAAGTTTAGGAGACCAAGATTCCCTTTCAACCAGCAGGTCCAACGTGCCAGGAATGGATAAGACCGGCGCCAAAACCGAGAGGCTCGCGGCCCAAGAGTGTGGCTTCATTCCGCTGAGGAGCCAAAATTCGACACCTCCGAAGCAGCGAGGTCTCAGACTTCGACAAGTGTTGCCTTGTTCTGTAACCCCGAAGCCATTCAAATCCATTACAAAATAAAATCGCAGTCAGCAGCATCCACGGTAGATGCCCTCAACCTTCCAGCTTAGCAGGTCACTCACGGCTCTGATGTGGGCACGGAGATACACGCTGTGGTATCACTGGTAAGTTTCTCATTTATTTTTCCATGCTTACCTACACAGAATAAAACCCTCTCTCTCTCTCTCTTTTTTTTTTTTTTGTTTAAGACGCCAGGCCAAGCTATTCAAGAATACTTTTGACAGCTGCCAAGTCATTTAGAACTGATACCTTCTTAACACCTTCTCAAAACAGACCTGACAACTCAAAGGAGAAAAGCTCTCCCCCCTTGACCTCTAACTATTATATAGAAATGCGAAATCCAGCCAGAAATATGAGTTTTCGTGGGCGCGGAATGGATTTCACCCCTTACATGCCTACAGAAGTCTCACGTGCTTCCAGATGAGAAGACACAGACCCACTTAACTTGGCCCTCCTTCAACGTTAGCTGCTCTCCCAGCTCTTGAACCCGGTTTGACAGATTTACAGGATACATGATTAACTCCAGTTAATGGGTGGCGATCCCCTTTCGCCTTTACGGTGAGAGGCAAAGTATGGACGTATTTTTTAAATATTTATTATTTTTATTTTTACTT
>NW_015388877.1:167951-169351 GCF_001527695.2 Protobothrops mucrosquamatus
ATCATGGTGACCCTTTATATTTGGCACATTCCAACATTCACCTTTCTTAGCTGATGGCTTTGCTCAACAGTCCAGCAGTTTTAGCAGCTCTTGAATAATTTTATAGTAAATAAAGTATAAAACTCCATCAGATTTGATCCCAACTCATCTAACATAGAGCTGCGGTGGCGGAGTGGTTAGAATGCAATGTTGCAGGCTAATTCTGCCCACTGCCAGGAGTTCGATCCTGACCGACTAAGTTGACTCAGCCTTCCATCCATCCGAGGTTAGTAAAATGAGGACCCAGATTGTTGGTGGGCAATACGCTGACTCTGTAAACCTCTTAGAGAGGGCTGTAAAGCACTATGAGGCAGTATATAAGTCTAAGTACTGTTGCTAATGCTATCTAAGCCGTGGTGGCGCAGTGGTGAGAATGCGGTATTGCAGGCTGACTCTGCCCACTGCCAGCAGTTTGATCCTGACCAGCTCAAGGTTGACTCGACCTTCCATCCTTCCGAGGTCGATAAAATGAGGACCCAGATTGTTGGGGGGCAAGATGCTGACTCTGTAAACCGCTTAGAGAGGGCTGTAAAGCACTGTGAAGCGGTATTGAAGTCTAAGTGCTATTGCTATTTTTTATTTTTCCATTCGATCTACCTTTGACTTTCCAGTTCTGATTACCTTGATGGAGGTCCACCTTCCCTGCAGAGATGGAGAACTCAGTGAAAATCATGGGCCAATGATGTTGAGGATGGGGCCTTCTCTCAGCCTCTCCTCCTGTGAAAAAGAGAAGAGGACTTTTGTCTTTCAGCTCAGCAGGAGGAATAACTCCTCTGTGCAGCTTAAAGTTAGGAGACTTCTGATTCTTTCTGATGATGGATAGCTCTCAGACATCTATGGAGATTCTCCATCATCCAAGTCCTGGTTGTCCCAAAGGCGCTTTTTCAGGAGGCAAATGGACTTTCCTGGGTTTTCTTTGAAGACCTTTCTCATCCAAGAAGCTTCTTCACCTCTGACTGGATGGTGGGGAATGGAAAGATTTATATTATATGACCAGCTGTCTGCAAGGAATATAAATCCTTCCATTCCACACCATCTAGTCAGAGCTGAAGAAGCTTCTTGGATGAGAAGTAAAACCTCTTCAAAGGAAAAACAAGGAAGTCCAGTTGCTTCCCGTAAAAGTACTTTTGGGATAGCTATCAGATCTGAAGCTGCATGTATAGTCTTCTTCTTCTTCTTCTTCTTCTTCTTCTTCTTCTTCTTCTTCTTCTTCTTCTTCTTCTTCTTCTTCTTCTTCTTCTTCTTCTTCTTCTTCTTCTTCTTCTTCTTCTTCTTCTTCTTCTTCTTCTTCTTCTTCTTCTTCTTCTTCTTCTTCTTCTTCTTCTTCTTCTTCTTCTTCTTCTTCTTCCTCCTCCTCCTCC
>NW_015388877.1:170369-196031 GCF_001527695.2 Protobothrops mucrosquamatus
AAAAAAAAAGAAAAAAATAGCCAGTTCTTTTGATGGCCTTCATCCTTGTGTGCTGGGACATCTTGTGCAAGAAAGTTTCACTTTTGAAGGAGCCAGCTTTGGGGGGTGGGGGGTGGAAACAAGCTTGAACATTAAATTTCATTGCTTATCCCTGCAGCATTCAGAAGTATGCAGGAATTCAAAATATAATAGTGCTATAAACAAGGCAGCAGCACTTTGGGAACCAGCTCTGTCTGCAAACTGAGTATATACATTCCTGTTATTATTATTACTAATCTTTAAAACAGCATGTAATACCCTTGTACCACCAACGCACATCAACGACGTTTACCAACTAGGCAGAAAACCAGAAGTGTTAATGCTTAAAAAAAAAAAAAAAAAAAAGGTCCAGTACTTGACTAAAAGGAAAATAAGAAAGTGAAGCTATATCGTTAGGAAATTGTGATTCCTGCCCCAATTAAATGACGGAAACTCCTGTCTGTCTCCTTTTTTAATTGGGAAGACTTTCCATTTGGATTCTGCCTTCACTCAGCAAACGTTCTGCCTACCCAAATTGCACTCTGCTCGTGAAATATCATTAATTTTGATGCAAATGTAGAGAAAGCCGTTCAATCGAGGATTCCGATTTCAACGGCGTTGCGCTTGAGAGCTGCGCATGGCACGCAAATTGTGTCTGCATCACAAATTCCATGTCATCTTCTCCAGGAACATCAGCATCCACATTCGCAGAGGCCATGCACAGGGTTTTTTTTTTTCCCACCTAGATATAGCAAATGGAAAAATTCTTTGGATATGACAAGGCACCTCCTGTGCCCAGTAAAACCTCCCCAACACCCAAAAAATGCAAAGATGGTCCCAAAAGATTGACTCTCCAACTCCAGCAACATCTTGGAGGCTCGGGGGAGGGAGGGAGGGTCTCTAAAACAGTGGCTAGAAAAGGATGCATCCTATAGGCTGTCCTCAAATGAAAGCACATCTCCCACTGGATTGGATTGGACTGGATTGGATTGAAATGTAGAACAGAACAGAACAGAGCTGGAAGGGATCTTGAATATATTCTAGTCCAGCCCCCTGCTCAAGCAGAAGAACCTATACCATCTTAGACAAGTAGACTGTCCAGTCTCTTCTTTAAAATCTTCCATGATTTCTGAAGGCAGCTTCTGTTCCACTGGTTGATTGTCCTCAATGTCAGGAAGTTTCTCCTTAATTCCAGGTTTGTTTTCTCTTTGATCAGTTTCCAAGCATTGTTTCTCGTCCTTCCTCTGGTGCTTTGGTGAATAGAATAGAATAGAATAGAATAGAATAGAATAGAATAGAATAGAATAGAATAGAATAGAATAGAATAGAATAGAATAGAATAGAATGGAATCGAATCGAATCGAATGGAATCGAATAGAGAATGGAATAGAGAATAGAATAGAATAGAATAGAATAGAATAGAATAGAATGGAATGGAATGGAATGGAATGGAATGGAATGGAATGGAATGGAATAGAGAATGGAATAGAGAACAGAACAGAACAGAATAGAATAGAATAGAGAATGGAATAAAGACTAGACTAGACTAGACTAGACTAGACTAGACTAGACTAGACTAGACTAGACTAGACTAGACTAGAATAGAATAGAATAGAATAGAATAGAATAGAATAGAATAGAATAGAATAGAGAATGGAATGGAATAGAGAATGGAATGGAATAGAATGGAATGGAATAGAATGGAATGGAATAGAATGGAATGGAATGGAATAGAGAATGGAATAGAGAATAGAACAGAACAGAACAGAACAGAACAGAATAGAATAGAGAATGGAATAAAGACTAGACTAGACTAGACTAGACTAGACTAGACTAGAATAGAATAGAATAGAATAGAATAGAATAGAATAGAAAATGGAATGGAATGGAATAGAGAATGGAATGGAATGGAATAGAATAAAATAAAATATAAAATACTTTATGAGGCAAATGTGATTAGACACACAAGGAATTTGTCTCCGATACATAAACTCTCAGTGTACATGCAAAACAATAAAGTAATAATAATCATAACAACGAAGTAACAATAACCATTATGATGATACCAACAAGAGCAGGGCTGTCTGGGGGATACCGGGAGTCGAAACGCACAGGTCTTAAAGTTGCCAAGATTGGACAGCCCTGATCTAATGTGTCTGAGAGACACGTAGGAGAAACAGCTGCTTTGTTTATAATCTTGGAGGCTTCAGTAGAATTGCAAAAATATTTCTAACACTCTGGACCAAGTGGGCAATGAAGCTCTGTGAAACATCCTATTCGTTCAAGCTCACCATGGAATGTAACCCTATCAGAGGTGAGAAAAGAAATATTTGGAGAGATTGATGAAGACATTTTAACTGTCACCTGGGTATGTAAACAAAAATAGTGGATCTTAAAAGAAAAATAGATGACTTCATTTCCCAGTTAATAATTTTATTAAAGGGTATAAATGCGTCAGATATTCCGGATTTTTTTTCATTGTGAAAAAAAAAAAAACTTGTGTATTTTTAAACAGAGTGTGTTTGTTTCCTTTTTTGGCTGCTACCAGTTCAAGTCATTTGAACATAATATTTAATCCCAAGGGTTTATTTTTCTCTTGACTCAGATGCCATGAATTACAAGCACGCTGCATGAATTCCTAAGGCTGACACTACACGGACGTGATTTGGAAGATGGAAAGGGTGACATCCTGTTGTGGTCTGGATTCTCTTGGTGAATAATCTTCACCCTCAGCCATTTTGACTCCCCGGTGTAGCCAGCATCTTTTCTGCCCTAATTCACTCCTTTTTCCTGAGTCTGCTACCATGCTCCACAGTTGCAACTCTAAACGTAGTTACTTCTCAGCTCCACCATACACATTTTGCATTATTGGTTCAACATGTTGATCAGGATTCTCACAACTCTGATAGTTGGTCACAAGGTTCTTGTGTCAAAATGATGGAAATAACAACAACAACAACAAAGTTGGACGGGACCTTGGAGGTCTTCTAGTCCAACCCCCTGCTCAGGCAGGAAACCCTATACCATTTCAGACAAATGGTTGTCCAGTCTCTTCTTGAAAACTTCCAGTGTTGGAGCACTCACAACTTCTGGAGACAGGTTGTTCCACTGATTAATTGTTCTGTCAGGAAGTTTCTCCTTAGTTCTAGGTTGCTTCTCTCCTTGGTTAGTTCCCATCTGTTGCTTCTTGTCCTGCCTTCAGGTGCTTTGGATAATAACTTGATTCCCTCTTCTTTGGGGCCACCCCTGATATATTGGAAGACTGCTATCCTGTCCCCCCTTGTCCTTCTCTTCATTAAACTAGACATACCCAATTCCAGCAACCATTCCTTATATGTTTTAGTCTCCAGTCCCCTAATCATCCTTGTTGCTCTTCTCTGCACTCTATCCAGAGTCTCAACATCTTTTTTACATCGTGGTGACCAAAACTGGATGTGGCCTTACCAAGGCGTTATAAAGTGGTATTAACATTTCACATGATCTTGATTCTATCTCTCTGTTGATGCAGCCTAGCACTGTGTTGTCTTTTTTGGCAGCTGCAACACAAAGCTGGCTCATATTTAAGTGATTGTCTGAGGCCCCTCTCACAGTTGCTACTATTGAGCAGGATACCGCCTATACTATACCTGCACATTTGGTTTTTCTTGCCTAAATGTAGAACCTTGCTTTTTTCACCATTGAATTTCATTTTGTTAGATAGGGCCCAAGGTTCAAGTCTGTCCAGATCCTCCTGTATCTTAAGCCTGTCTTCTGAAGTGTTGGCCATTCCCCCCAGCTTGGTGTCGTCTGCAAATTTGATGAGTTTCCCATCTATCCCCTCATCCAAATCATTGATGAAGATGTTGAAGAGCACTGGGCCCAAGACAGAGCCCTGGGAAGGAAGGCTAGCTCTTGAGGGACCTGGAAACCTGATAAGAAATTACTAGCAAGGTTAAAAAACAAGTGGGTGAACGCTGAAAAATAAATGGGTACGTGCACAAGTATTTTGGAACTGCTATATCTTATCTAGTATGACCATATTCCTGTTTATATAACTACAAAACCTATACCAGTGGTGGCGAACCTGTGGCACGGGTGCCAGAGGCGGCACTCGGAGCCCTCTCTCTGGGCACACGTGCCGTTGCCCCAGCCTTGCCTGCCCCCGCGACCCCCTCCTCACCAGCAGCCCCCCTGGAGGAGAGTCACCCCCGAGTGTGGCCCACGCGGAGAAGCGCAGCCAAGGACATGGTAGCCAGGCAGCGTAGACAAGACTCTGTCCTCACGCCCCATTGCGCACCGTTGATGCTGCGGGGCGCGGGCAGAGGGCGTGGCCACCATGGCACTGTTGGGTTGCCTGGGCGATCTGCGGCGGGCCCTGGAAGCAGTGAGTGGCCCTGCGGGCAGGCGGGGTGGGGACGGAGCATAGGTGGGGCCAGTTTTTGGGCACTCGGTCTCTAAAAGGTTCGCCATCACTGACCTATACATACTTGCTTGAAATTGCATCCCAGCTTCATGGGAGTACTCTCCTTTGTCCAGGGCTGAATAAATATGTTATCCAGAGAGAGAATCTCTCTACACCTAATTACCTGCTTGACAAACACCATCATGAAGAAAACTAGAATGAATTTGGTGCCATTTTGTGAACACAGATGTCCTCAGGAAAGGGGTCAACAAAGTCGAGAGGGCACCCACAACAATGCAATCAAGGCCACTTCTTTTTTGGTGTGCCTTTGCATTGCTGAGATGCTGGATGAGAAAAACGTAGGGCCCAAGAGATGTACGTGTAACAAATGCACCACTCACACTTGTTCCTTTTTAACCCACGTCCTTGTGTGCAATTGGTTGGTTAGATGCTCCGAATGTGGCTTTGAATATATTTTTGATATATATTTTCTTTCCTTCCCACAAGCTTCGATACGCTCCCAACTTAATTGTCCCAAACAATTCTTTCAAAGCTTGGAACGAGGATAGCAGATGCGTGCAAGATAGGTTTGGAATAAAACCATAAAACAGGAATCATAAAAATAGGACTAAGGTCATTCTTTTATTAAGGAAAGCTTGAGAAGAAAGTTCCTGGCCTATACCTGAACAGAAAAAGACTTAAATCTGGAAAAACCCTAAGCAGGTTTTTGGTCACCACGATGTAAAAAAGATGTTGAGACTCTAGAAAGAGTGCAGAGAAGAGCAACAAAGATGATCAGGGGACTGGAGGCTAAAGCATATAAAGAGCGGTTGCTGGAATTGGGCATGTCTAGTTTAATGAAGAGAAGGATGAGGGGAGACATGATAGCAGTGTTACAATAGCCAAGGGGTTGCCCCAAAGAAGAGGGAGTCAAGCTATTCTCCAAAGCACCTGAAGGCAGGACAAGAAGCAACGGATGGAAACTCATCAAGGAGAGAAGCAACCTGGAACTAAGGAGAAACTTCCTGACAGTTAGAACAATTAACCAGTGGAACAACCTGCCTCCAGAAGCGGTGAATGCACCAACACTGGAAGTTTTTAAGAAGAGACTGGACAGCCATTTGTCCGAAATGGTATAGGGTTTCCTGCCTGAGCAGGGGATTGGACTAGATGACCTTCAAGGTCCCTTCCAATGTTATCATCATTATTATTATTATAGCCTGTTATTTCTGGGCGGTATCTGCCTCCCAGAAAGAGAAGACCCTTAACCTGCTTGGAATTATCAATATCCTACAAGGAATTCCTAGAATGTCCTACATCCCTCCTAACAACTCGCATTCAGGAGGACCACACCAGGATCTGAAGATGTGGCAGAGAAACCGCTTTGACCATTAGCAGCATCCTACTCTGGATGTTCTCCTGCGGTGGTTTCATACAGATACTGGAAAGCACTGGAGAGAGAATGAAGCCTCGAGCATAAATACACCCTGTTGGTAAACAAAAGAAGAACACCCAAACCCAAAACTACCCCAATTTGCCTAAAATGAGTGAACCAATCCCAGGAACGGTTCCCTGGAAGATTTTCGAAGAGACGAGGCTGAATTCCTCAAAGATTCTCAGCTGGCTAGACTGCCGTTTTGATCACTTGCTGTGATGGATGTTTCCTTGAAGCCTCCTCGGTGCTGTTTTCCATTCTCCTTTTGATGAATTTAATACATCCCTTAAGATCACCGCCTACTTCTTCTTCTTCTTTAATAATAATAATAATAATAATAATAATAATAATAATAATAATAATAATAGTAAAGTTGGAAGGGACCTTGAAGGTCATCTAGTCCAACCGCCTGCTCAGGCAGGAGACTCTATGCCATTTCAGACAAATGGCTGTCCAGTCTCTTCTTAAAAACTTCCAGTGTTGGAGCATTCACCGCTTCTGGAGGCAGGTTGTTCCACTGGTTAATTGTTCTCACTGTCAGGAAGTTTCTCCTTAGTTCTAGGTTGCTTCTCTCCTTGATTAGTTTCCATCCGTTGCTTCTTGTCCTGCCTTCAGGCGCCTTGGAGAACAGCTTGACTCCCTCTTCTTTGGGGCAGCCCCTGAGATATTGGAACACTGCTATCCTGTCCCCCCTTGTCCTTCTCTTTATTAAACTTGACATACCCAATTCCAGCAACCGATCCTTATATGCTTTAGCCTCCAGTCCCCTGATCATCTTTGTTGCTCTTCTCTGTACTCTTTCTACAGTCTCAACATCTTTTTTTGCAGACCTCTTCAAGATGACTCTTAAGACGTTGCTTAATGCGCTGACCGAATGGATTCTCTCTTCTCCTCCAGAAGTTGCATAAGCTGTTGGTTCTTTACGTGGAACCTTATTTGACGTGAACAGGCTACAGTTGTCAAGAAGTTGTACGATTGCCCTACAAAAAGGTTGCTTCCTGCTGCTGCTCAGCTATGTAAGCTTCCAAGAGAGGGAGGTGGGCCACGCAGACCTCACCCCCTTATAGCCAGGCTTTGTTCCGCGAAGAGGGAGAGATGGCTTATCTCCACGTGTATATTTATCACACTTCGGGACCAGCGTTGTCTCTCTTCAGAGTGCGATTCATAAGCCAGCGGAGGAAACCACACACTGTTAAGACTAAACATTCTCCACTAAGCCTCCATTAGTGCGAGCTCTGGAGAGGGCAGTTACTGAATTTTTCCAAATAAATAAAGCAAACAAGTTACTTCAGGGAGAAAAATCACAGCTCTTTGATTTATGGGCATGTGCTGGTCGGCTGAGCATAGAGCGAACTTAGTGAATCAGCTGTCAAGGGCCACCCGTGAGCGCTGGGCGGCCTCCTATCCCTTACCTCATTTCTAAGTGGTGTACAACCACGAGCAGCCGAGGCTGGTCCCTGGCACTCCTCGTGTGGGCAGATTCCTCGCAAGTTCCACTCATTTGCAGCTTCCCTCAAGCTCCAGAATGGGCAGCTATGAAAGAAGGAGGACAGGGATCCTTTTTACAGCCCTTTTGGCATGGGGTGTAGAAAGAGAAATTGGAAAAGAGAGAGAGAGAGAGAGAGAGAGAGAGAGAGAGAGAGAGAGAGAGAGAGAGAGAGAGAGAGAGAGAGAACCCCTCCTCCAAAATCAATGTTTACTCCGCTGAGGGGCTCCTTAGGTCTACGTTGGAAACCATTTCATCTATCTTGCACGGTTAAGTCACTCGAAAGCTGGGCATGCCAGCCAGTAGTAGTTCCTGATCCAGAGTCAACAGCTCATTGCGCTGAGCCTGAACAGATCCCCTGCTCAAACAGATGGAAAATAACAAGGGTGTCACAGCACCTGATGGATTGTTCTTTCGGGCATACATAACGGAGGGCAACTTAATCTCTTGGCTGGCTTCCTCTTTCCTTCTGACATTGAAATATCAGTTCACCCCGTGGAGTTCAAGGATGCCTTCCTTCTGCTCTCATCCAAACTCTATACGTCTGGTGTGTACATATCATCCCGGGCCGTGTGAAGGTTCAAAGGAGGTTTTAAGGATTCCTTTTTCCTCACACAGCCTGCACATTTTTTCTCCCGCTTCAAGCGAGGGGAGAAACACAAGCCAATTGGCTTATTAAGGACGATTGCCTTAATAGGCAATGCACACATCAGCAACCAGCGTCTAGGTATCAACCCCACTTTGATATCCATCGAGCAAGAATGGACATGATTTTTGAATGTCAACCAGACATCCGTTGAATCTGTGACAGATGGGCTTGACTGGAAGGCTCTTATTATCTGTACAGTTTTAAACTCTTGAAACTAGCCTAATTAAGGTGCCTAATTTTAGAATAGAATAGAATAGAATAGAATAGAGTAGAGTAGAGTAGAGTAGAGTAGAGTAGAGTAGAGTAGAGTAGAGTAGAGTAGAGTAGAGTAGAATAGAATAGAATAGAATAGAATAGAATAGAATAGAATAATAATGGAATAATAATGGAATGGAAGAGAAGAGAAGAGAAGAGAAGAGAAGAGAAGAGAAGAGAAGAGAAGAGAAGAGAAGAGAAGAGAAGAGAAGAGAAGAGAAGAGAAGAGAAGAGAATAATGGAATGAAGAATGGAATGAAGAATAGAATAGAATGGAATGAGGAATAGAGTAGAGTAGAGTAGAGTAGAGTAGAGTAGAGTAGAGTAGAGTAGAGTAGAGTAGAATAGAATAGAATAGAATAGAATAGAATAGAATAGAATAGAACAAAGCTGGAAGGGACCTTGGAGGTTTTCTAGTCCAGCCCCCTGCTCAAGCAGGAGAACCTATACCCCTGCTCAAGCAGGAGAACCTATACCATCTCAGTCTCTTCTTTAAAATCTCCCATGATTTCTGAAGGCAGCTTCTGTTCCACTGGTTGATTGTTCTCACTGTCAGGAAGTTTCTCCTTAATTCCATGTTGCTTCTCTCTTGGGTCAGTTTCCAACCATTGTTTCTCGTCCTTCCCTCTGGTGCTTTAGTGAATAACGTGACCCCGTCTTCTTTGTGGCACCCCCTCAAATACTGGAATACTGCTATCATGTCTCCCCTATTTCTTCTTTTCTTTAGACTAGCCAAACACAAGTCCCGTAGCTGTTCTTCGTATGTTTTATTCTCCAGGCCTTTATATGGGATCTTTTTAAAAATATTATTATTGTTTTATTTACAGGGTAGAATTTGAGGTCTCCTAGTCAACGTTTGGTTGATACCTTCCATTTGCTGTTTCCACTCATGAAGGTCTGTGAAAGAAGGCACAAGAGAGAAAGGGAGTTAGATTCTTGTTTTTTTTTAAATAAAATAAAATAAAATAAAATAAAATGTTGTTTTTATGGTTGTTTGGAGGTATTACGCTCTCTGTGAAGCCTTGAAAACACCACAGAGATTTTCTGACCGCATTGCTCTGGAAGATGAAGCACAAATGTCCTCAGGAAAGGGGTCAACAAAGTCAAGATGGCAACCACAATCCTGCAGTCAAGGCCATGTTTTGTTTTGCAAGCCTTTGTATTGCTCAGAAGCTGGAAGAGAAAAACGCAGGGTCCAAGGGATTTACGTGCAACCCATGTATCCCTCACACTTGTTCCTTTTTATCTCATGTCCTTGTGTGCAAGGCTTGGCTAGATGAGGTGAATTCCAGATGTGGCTTTGAATATTGTTTCTTTTTAGGTTGTCTTCCCATCAGCTTTGATTTGCTCCAAATTTTGTCACGAACAATTATTTCAAAGCTTAGTATTAGGAGAGCAGATGCTTCCAATACAGGACAGGGTATATCCTGGGCCAGTGATGGCGAACCTTTTAGAGACCGAGTACCCAAAACCTGGCCCCGCCCCCACTGCACCCCCCTGCCCCGCTCCCTCTCTGCCCCCCCATCCCCTGCCCTGCCTGCCCACAGGATCACTCACCGCCTCCAGGGCCCGCCGCAGATCGCCCAGGCAGCCCAGCAGCGCTATGGCAGCCACACCCTCTGCCCGCACACTGCAGCATCAACTGCATGATGGGGTGTGAGGGCAGAGCATCAACTGCATGATGGGGTGTCTATGTTGCCTGGCTGCCATGTTCTTGGTTGCGCTGCTCCGTGTGGGCCATGCTCGGGGACGACTCTCCTCCAGGGGGGCTGCTGGAGAGGAGGGGGTCACGGGGGGAGGCAAGGCTGGGGCAACGGCACGTGTGCCCACAGAGAGGGCTCCGAGTGCCACCTCTGGCACCCGTGCCATAAGTTCGCCACCACTGTTCTGGGCTCCCCATCTTTATTCAAGGAATGGTATGGCTTATGAGGAAGTGATAGTAGATGTAGACTATTTTTTACCGCCCAGAACCCCACAGCAACATAAACATGGTGAATCTAGAGTCAAACATTGCTGGACAATCTGTCACCTGTTGCATCATTATTTCAGAAACATTTCCTCACCTAAGCAGAACAACAGAGTTGGGAGGGATCTTGAAGATCTTCTAGTCCAAACTTCTGCACAAGCAGATGACCTTATACAATTCTGGACAACTCTCTTCTTAAAAACTTCCAGTGATGGAGCACCCACAACTTCTGAAGGCAAGCCGTTCCACTGGTTAATTGTTCTCACTGTTAGGAAATTTCTCCTTAGTTCTAGGTTGCTTCTCTCCTTGGTTAGTTTCCATCCGTTGTTTCTAGTGCTTTGGAAAACAGGTTGACCCCCTCCCCCTCTTCTTTGTGGCAACCCCTCAAATATTGAAAGACCACCATCATGTTAGCCCAAGGCCTTCTCTTCACTAGACTAGCCATGCCCAGTTCCTTTAATTGTTCTTCATATGTTTTAGCCTCCAATCCCCTGATCATCTTTGTGGCTCTTCTCTGCACTCTTTCCAGAATCTCTGCATCTTTTTTATATTGTGTTGACCAAAACTGGATGCAGTATTCCAAGTGTGGTCTTAGCAAGGGATTATAAAGAGGTATTAACACTTCACATGACCTTGATTCTATCCCTCTGTTAATGCAGCCTAAGATTGCGTTGGCTTTTTGTCTGCTCGTGAGCAGGTAAAAAAAGCACTGGGGATGCGTGTGAGTTCCGACTTCCCGCCAGCTTCCCCAATGACTTTCCCTGTAGGAAGCTGTTAGGTAGCATTGGAAATGACAATAAAACGTTGCCAAATTTCAATCCCACAGGAGTCATGAGTCTTGGATGCATTGGGTAAGCTTGCCCAGTTACCTAAAAGTTAAAAAATTATGGTGCACTGTTTCACCCAACTGAAGGTTACAATCAAACAGACACACACCAAAGAACTTTAGTACTACGTAATCCTTTTCTTACTGTAGATGTGCTTTAATGGAAATGTATTGCAATGCAACCTAAGTATTTTTTTTCTCCAAGTAGAGGGGAAATAGATAATTAAATATACTTGGTTAATCACCTTTCTAAGGTGGTCCTGCCCACTACCCAGCATTCAGAGGGCATTCGTCTAAGCCAGGTGTCTTCAAACTTGGCAACTTTTAAGACTTGCTGACTTCAATTCCCAGAATTCCTCAGCTAGTTATGCTGGCTGGGGAATTCTGGGAGTTAAAATCCACAAATCTTAAAGTTGCCAAGTTTGGAGGTCTAAGCCCATTGGAATGTGTTGTCTTAAATTTGTAATCCAAAACATCTCCAATAGGTTACATTTCTTATACCCAGCCAAGAGAAACCTCAAAAACCCGAATAAGTTTTTCAATTGCTTGGAAATTAAGAGACCCCAGATTTTTCCAAGAAGCAGAATAAGCATGATAAGATTTTGCAAATTATAGGGGTGATAACAATCTTATTTTTTAAACAGACTTGGTTATACAGAACATAGGAAACAAGGTAAGGTCTGACTCACGTTATTATCCTCATTATTATTAAATGTATTGTTATGTTTCATAATAACAAAATCTTCAACCAGTTGGAAAAAGAGAACTCGGTGTCGCTGTTATATTGATGACAACCAGACCTTCAAACAGCGATTGTTTGAAATTACAACGACACTGAAAAAAAAAGTTGCAGCAACCTTATGATGTTGCTGTCTGGGAAATTCTGAGAGTTGGTATCCAAACATCTTCAAGTTGCCAAATTTGAGAGACACCACTTCCAAAGTCAAGAAGATGCTTATTCAATAGATTGGGATTCTAAAATCTGCTAATGAGTAGTAAAACAAGACTCTCCACTAGACATAATAGAGTATAAGTACCCTGCGCCTTTTTAATCCCCCCCATTTTATGCAACTTAACTCAGAGCCATCCTTCGCCAGTTAGTGCTCATTTCTTACCACAAACGCCGTCAGAAATCTATTTTAAACTTCTTCTAATTAACTTTTCTGTCTCTTAAAACTGGAGGCAGCTGTAATGAAGTCATTTGTGACACTCAAAGAGTTCAGGTGCCAAACAAAAGACTGTAAACCAAATTCCACAACGATGTAATAATGACCAAACGTTGACAGAAATAACATTTCAACGTGTGGGGTGTTTTTTAAAAAAATGCTTTCTTTATCTTTTTAATACCGCAATTGGAAAGGCTGCTTTCTCCCCATGCGTTGACTGTCTTCAAAAGTGCTTGATTGTCCTGATTTTCTCTTAATAATAATAATAATAAAGTTGGAAGGGACCTTGGAGGTCATTGAGTCCAACCCCCTGCCCAGGCAGGAACCCTACACCATTTCAGACAAACGGCTGTCCAGTCTCTTCTTAAAAACCTCCAGTGTTGGAGCATTCACTGGAAGTTTTTAAGAAGAGATTGGACAGCCGTTTGTCTGAAATGGTGTAGGGTTCCTGCCTGGGCAGGGGGTTGGACTCGATGACCTCCAAGGTGGTCATCAGACTTGCCCAAACATTTGGGTGAACTTAGCTGTGTGCAGTTGGACTCAATATCTGTATTAAAGAGACTTTATTAAAGTCTGTATTAAAGAGACTGGGAAGCATTGAATCATTATGAATTTGATAACTTTATCACTGATTCCCAAAGGAAAGCCAAATGGATTGCTGATCGCCCAGTCCTAGGAAGGCATAATTGAATGTGGAGAAAAGTAAGGTTTTATATCTAGGCAGGAAAAACCAAAAGCACAAGTACAGATTAGGCAAAATCTGGCTCAAAAACAGTAACTGTGAGAGGGACCTTGGAGTCCTAGTGGACGATCATTTGACTATGAGCCAGCCGTGTACGGCAGCAGCCAAAAAAGCTAATGCAATCCTTGGTTGTATAAACAGAGGCATAGAATCAAAATCATGTGAGGTATTAGTACTGCTTTATAAAAACCTTAGTAAGATCACATCTGAAATACTGCATTCAGTGTTGATCACCATATTATAAAAAAGATGTTAAGATGGAGAAGATGGATAGATTATATTCAGAATAAATATAGGACTAAAAAGTTCCATTTGGTTTTTGAGTAAATTTTAGAGTATCACTATTGTCAATACTTTATAATAGTTTATTTTTTTGTTATTTTTAATTATTATTATATTATTATTTGTTCATTATTGTGTTTAACTTTAATTTATTTAAATTTATGTTAAAAGGGAGTTAAATGTTTTATAGATTTGGTAACTTAATAGTTGGTTAATGTTAGTTAGATTATGATTATTATATTGTTACCCTGTGAACAGCTCTGGGAAGTGGGGAAGAGGGGGGTTTTTGGGGTGGGAGGGGGATTATATTGTAATTTTTTATAAAACTTTTAATAAAAAAAAAGATGTTAAGACTTTGGGAAAAAGTGCAGAGAAGAGCAACTAAGACAATTAAAGGTCTGGAGACTAAAACATATGAAGAACGGCTGCAGGATTTGGGAATGGCTAGTCTAGAGAAAAGAACTAGTGGGGACATGACAGCAGTCTTCCAATATCTCAGGGGCTGCCCCAAAGAAGAGGGAGTCAA
Organism: Protobothrops mucrosquamatus; assembly: GCF_001527695.2. NCBI lineage: Eukaryota > Metazoa > Chordata > Lepidosauria > Squamata > Viperidae > Protobothrops > Protobothrops mucrosquamatus. The sequence goes on from NW_015388877.1 coordinate 184,102, forward strand.
GCTATTCTCCAAGGCTCCTGAAGGCAGGACAAGAAGCAATCGACAGAAAGTAATCAAGGAGAGAAGCAACCTAGAACTAAGGAGAAACTTCCTGACAGTTAGAACAATTACCCAGTGGAACCACCTGCCTCCAGAAGCGGTGAATGCTCCAACACTGGAAGTTTTTAAGAAGAGACTGGACAGCCACTTGTCTGAAATGGCATAGAGTCTCCTTCTTGAGCAGGGGGTTGGACTAGATGACCTCCAAGTTCCCTTCCAGCTGTATTCTGATTAACATAAAAATGACTTCACGTAAAAAGGTGTCAGGCTTTGAACTACCACACCAGCAATGGACAATCCTGAATAGGATTCGCATGTCTGCCAGGACTCTCTTTTTTTCTGAAGTGTAAGTAATAATAATAATTATTATTATTATGGAGGTCATCCAGTCCAACCCCCTGCTCAGGCAGGAAACCCTATACCATTTCGGACAAATGGCTGTCCAGTTTCTTCTTAAAAACTTCCAGTGTTGGAGCATTCACCGCTTCTGGAGGCAGGTGGTTCCACTGGTTAATTGTTCTGTCGGGAAGTTTCTCCTTAGTTCTAGGTTGCTTCTCACCTTGGTATATATAGTCCACTGTGAGTTTTCCATCTCTCAGTATCACTTCTCATCCAAAGTCTATGGAGGTTCTCAGTCATCCAGGTCATGGTTGTCCCAAAGGTGCTTTTTCAGGACACAACTGCAGGACACAACTGCTTGTATGCTGCTTCCTGACAACCATCTCACAGTAAGGGGAAGCTGATGAGGGAAGCAATAGTGGGGAGGTTGAACTGGACGTGTTCAGACCATCTAATATGTAAGGGCATATTCAAAATGGAGGGCTGATTCAATGTGGACCCACACACGTCAAAGAACTACAACTGGAAACCTCAGCATTGTGTCTTCCCTGTGTAAAACGTGTTTCAATTGTTGTCGTTTTGCAATTTTGAGAAGTGATCTTCCAATGGGACATCTCTGCATTTTCTCTAAAGACGAGCCTTTAGTATATTTTGGCAAGGTCAAGTCCTTGCTCCAGCTCAGCTAGATGTTAGTGAGGATTTTCCGTATGTATTTGTGTGCCGTGCTAGAGTTGCGTGTGGTCAAGAGACAAATTCACCCCACAATTTTGTTGCTGCTGTCCGTTGTTACCTTTCTTAGAGCCAACTGTCAAATTGGCAGTTAAAATATCACGGGGGAGAAAGATAGAATAGCCCAACTATTTATGCTTCGACATTCCTGTTCCTCGTTAATCGCAAAGCACAATGGAAAAAATGGAAAAAATGCTGGGTTTATAAGGAAGTCGGAAATGTGCAGAATTACAGATGAAAAAAATAAATAAAATCCCAAACTGGCACGTATTAAAAGATCTATTTCTTTAGAGACAGTTTGCAAGGCAGAAGAAAAAAGGAAAGTTATTCTGTTATTGCAGAAAGTTATTCCCCTCAAAACAATGTCATGAATGTAAAAACACTCCCTGTAAAATAAATATGGCTTCAAGAGAGGTAAAAACCACAAAATTTTATTTTCTAAACGCAGCTTCAAATAAAATTTTGGATACCTTATGAAAAGACGATGTTCTAAACTACCCATAACACTTGCTATTTTTTAAGACACAGTTTTATGGGCTTCTGCATTTTTTCCCTCCTAGGAAGCAACAAAGAGGAAATGTAGATCACAATTGCAATTTGCACGCACAATATGTACCACTGCAAAACATTTAGCTGTCCTGCATGTTTCTTCTTCTTATTATTATTATTATCTAAACATCTGTCTGATTGTGCAACCAAACATAATAATGTCAAGTCAGTGGATGAATTGTAACTATTTGGATGCTTGGTGTCCAACAAATGAATCTTGAGTTTCTGGCTAATTAATCTGGAACTAAATCCAAACAGGATTATTTCAAGGGGAAAGTCAAAAAGTTCACGAATACATCAGTGTCCATACAATCAAAGTGTGTAGAAACAGGGATAAATCTGGATAATTCGAAATTTTGATCCACCTTGCAGATCCTCATCTCCAAAGTGGAGAAACCATTACAAAGCCTTCTTATCTTATGTAGAATGTTACATCTTGGAGGAACAGGAAAAAACTGTCAACCAGGTTAAGAAAGAGGTAAATTTCCAAAAGATGAGTTCCGGAAAAAAAAGAAAGCAATATTTTTCATCCTTTAAGCAGACACATCATAGTACTAGGCCTTATATATTGTTCCATAGTGCCTTACAGCATTCTCTAAGTGGTTTACAGGGTCAGCATATTGTCCCCAACAATCTGGGTCCTCATTTTACCGACGTCGGTAAAAGGCTGAGTCGATGGAAGGCTGAGTCAACCTTGACCGGGTGAGGATCAAACTCTTGGCAGTAGGCAGAGTCAGCACTTAGACTTATATACCGCTTCACAGCCCTCTCTAAGCGGTTTACAGAGTCAGCCTATTTGCCCCCAACAATCTGGGCCCTCATTTTACCAACCTCGGAAGGACGGACGGCTGAGTCAACCTTGAGCTGGTGAGGATCGAACTCCTGGCAGTAGGCAGAGTCAGCCTGCAATACCGCATTCTCACCACTGCGCTGACCTGTATACCTGGAATCCTTCATTTTGACTATAGAGAGGTGGCCAGATTTAGGAGCCTGCTGACTACTAAGGGCCATGTAAAGTCTGAAGATGTTGGGTCAGGGATGAAGCAAAACACCCTAATATCTACAGCCCCTGCAGCTTTCTGAAGGCCAGGGCTTCCTTTTCAACCGTTCCTGTTACCAAATCCATTTCACGGACAACTCAGTATAGTTACTGTCATGGAAATGAAGTCCTGAACTGCTCTTTATGTTGGTATTAGAAGCACTGTGAAATTTGATGGCACCATCAAGATCCTCCCAATTAGCTCAAGAAAGGATCCTGCACGAGACCTTGCGGTTCCATCGTCTTATTTGCAACTGTTCACTCATCCCTGGAAGATTCTTGGGTGGACCTGCAACGCAGGACTCTTTCTGACCGTTGCATGCTAGCTCTTGTTCACCCAATGTGGCCTGCCGTAGCACAAAGTGAACTTGGCAGGTGGGGGCTCAGAGTTCAGAGAAGAAAACACACACACACACACACACACACACACACACACACACACACTTCATGCATACCTTTAAAAAGACTCCCTGAAGAAACATACCGGACACAGGATTATTTGGTAAAGAATGATTTTTCACAGTAACAAGCATAAAAGTTGCTCAATTATTTCATCCTGTAAATCGTTAACATGTAGTGTATTGCAAAAGGCAGGGGGAAAAAAAATTAAAATGTATACCCCAAAGTGAATAATTACATCGCTACTATCTCCTCCGTTCCTTTTACACATCGGCAAAAAGCTGTGGAAATTTCAGAGACTGTTCCAGTTCTGTACATTGATTGCGTCTTTTCAAAGCCGGTGTGGACATGCCAGGCAGAGGCCAACTCGCCCTCTATGGCTCCGATGCCCTCGGAGACGCTGTCACTAGAATTTCACCACAACGTGGCCAGTTCTTAGCCGTGTCTTTTACTGTGTGGAACAGCCCAAATTAAGAAGGTAGACCAGAGTGTGTCCAAAAGTCACCCCAATCATTAAATTCCTCCCTAAAATAAAAAGCTTAAAACAGAGGTCCTCAACTTTGGGAACTTTAAGACTTGTGGACTTCAACTCCCAGAATTCCAGCTGGCTGAGGAATTCTGGCAGTTGAAGTCCACAAGTCTTAAAGTTGCCAAGGTTGAGGACCCCTGGCTTAAAACATTCAACATCTTCTTCACACCCTCAACAAATCACCATGTCATGAGAAATCAGAAAAAAGTTGCATGGAACTGAGTTTACAATCTAAGGCAGGGGTCCCCAACCTATGAGCCATGGCCTACTACTGGGCTGTGGCTTACTGGCCACCGGGTAATGGACCCGTTTGCGCATGCGCGTGGGGCTAGCGGCAACAGCTAGCACCTGCACAAATGGGGCCGCTGGCGCCGTGTGGATGCATGTTATTTCCTTGCATGAATTAAGGCGATAATCTTAACGTAACGTTTGTAAGACCAAGAGAACTAATAATTGAGCAGATCTGGGTTCCCCAGCTTAAGACAAACTACGAAACTGAAAAGACGTGCGTTTTTTTTTTCCCACGAAAAGGCACAAAAGCAGAGAACGCCACAGGCCATTTTTGGAACCGATGCAAATAAATAATAAGGCTTTTCAATTCCAGTTGTCATTCAAACGTCTTCAATTAGTGTTTTCAAATTTGGATGAGCGCTAATGCTCTCCTTTTATTTCTGGCATTCACCATTATTTTATTTCCACTTGATCAATGCCAGTTAAGTATGGCATCCATAATAAAAGCGATGCGGCCCTCCGTGCAACATTATTTAAAAAAAAAAAAAAAGAAGCTTTAGGTTTGTAAATGACAAATGTACCTATTTTGGGAATAAGTTGTTTTACTGAGATTTGCCCATGACTGCCTTTCTTGTTAAAATTACGTGGGAGCGGTTGACAAGATTTCACACAACCGGTAGCTTTACAAGGACTGCAGTACAGATTCTGAACATCTAATCAAAACACAAACGTGACCGGCTGATGGATCCTAGTTCTCCATCTGGTCTCCAGGGCCTTTTGAGAGAATTGATCCACCTTATGGATTCTGTCCTGCTGTCTCTGCCACGGTGACCTCTTCCTGCAGTAAACAGCTCAGCTGCTTCTGAGCACAAGAGAGGAACAATTCCAAGCTGGAAAGGCTTCGCTGACGGATCACTTGATCCAGCTGTCAGGAGAGAAAAAGCAAACATGAAGCAAAATGCAAGGAAGTCCAAAGAGGGAAAAAAAACCCCACTCTTCTTTATTTAAACTCATAACATGGGAATGCACAGGAGTGGGGTAAGGCGCAAGGTCTAATGTAAACGTATCGTAATTGGCTTAATTACGTCTGGTTCCAAACATTAAAGGCTAAACCAAAACCCAGGCTGTTATACCCACCAGCTTTGTTATTGCAAAAGAGAGATTTCAAATCATCTCTAGATCAACCTCAGCAACTTTTAAGATGTGTGGACTTTAACACCCAGGATTCCCAGTTCCCCGTCACCAAAATTTGGCACATTGCATGACAGCGAGTTTCAAATTTCTCGGGCAGAACTGCAAGGTAGTTAAATAAAAATATTGTGGAAAATGTCTTTTTCCTTCTTTTTTTTCTCTCTCTTTTTTTTTAAATCATCTTTTTGCTACTGAATTCCCACAATTGAGGGATCTCGGAACTCCTAAAACGGTTCCTTGGGGATTCTCAAACAATTTCAGAGATTCTAGAAGGACTTTTTCCTTTGGTTTCATTCATAATTATACATAATAGAAAAACACATAATGGCAATCATTAATAAAACGACTTTCTTTTCTTTGAACAACGCTCTCTCCCCCCAAGTTGTTTGGAACACAGTCAAGAGTCTTTCATGAACATTTTGGATTCAATTGATGGCTTTAAACCCTTTAATCTGGCTTTGCTGGAATATATAAAAATACTGGGCTGACACCATCCATAGGAACCTAATACAGAACTTTCCAGCTTTGATTCTAGGAGTTCGAAGTAAGTAAGTAGATAATAATAACAATAACAACAATAACAAAAATAATAATGTTGGAAGGGACCTTGGAGATTATCTAGTCCAACCCCCTGCTCAGGCAGGAAACCCTACACCATTTCGTACAAATGGCTGCCCAGTCTCTTCTTAAAAACTTCCAGTGTTGGAGCATTCACCGCTTCTGGAGGCAGGTGGTTCCACTGGTTAATTGTTCTAACTGTCAGGAAGTTTCTCCTTAGTTCCAGGTTGCTTCTCTCCTTGATGAGTTTCCACCCGTCGCTTCTTGTGCTGCCTTCAGGCGCTTTGGAGAACAGCTTGACTCCCTCTTCTTTGGGGCAGCCCCTGAGATACTGGAACACTGCTATCCTGTCCCCCCTCGTCCTTCTCTTCGTTAAACTAGACAGACCCAATTCCAGCAACTGTTCTTTGTAAGATAATGAAAGAACTCAGAAGTAACCCATATATTGTTCTTGATTCTTTGGGCCTGACATTCTGGTGAAAAAGCAATAACTTTTTGCAAGGCAGGAGAGCAGAAAAAAAGGTGGATTATTCTATGTGGGGGGGGAGACAGAATGATTGACAACATACAGGCACGCATACAGAATCAGTTTTCATTTCAAAGTAAAAAAGTTTGAAAATATTTTTGCACAATACACGGGTTTATTTTGTTTTACAAAAAGCGTCAAATCAAACCGATTTAAAAGGAAATGCCTCATCACGTTTCCTTTTTTTGCTTTTTCCCCCAAAAAGGGATTTCTTAAAATAGGTTTTGCCGTTTAAGACTGGAATAAAAGGTGCTCTTAAAACCTGTTTGAAATGCCAGCATTTTATTGCAGTTAATTGGAACGCTGTGCAGTTTGCACAATTTAATCGTTATTTTATTTTCTGCTCCTTTAAGTAGGGGGGGTGATTTTGCAAACAGCCTCCCCCCCCCCCGGGACAGCCATTTTCTCTTGGTGCCTGGGATGGAGTCTCCAGCTACTTACCCCCTTCCACACTTCCCCCCCCACTGGAATTCTCAAGAACGTGTCATCATTCGTTGGTTCTAGAAAAGAGGGGGGTTTAGGAACTTTGGAATAGACCGACAAGGTTTCTCTTACGTCAGTCATATCCTTATGCTTGTGAAAATCACGGTTTGCCTTTGGTGAAGATCTGAAGCACGAACTCCAACCTTTTTTTTTATGAAATTTTGATTTTGGGTTTTACCAATTAGATAGATTTGATGTTATCGAAATGGCTAGCTTATATTCTTTTTGTCGGAGTATGCACAGTCTTACGGCGCTGAGATAACCCAGAAGTAAACACAGTAAACAGTGGTCTATTATTAAATGGTGGTTTATCTTACACTATCGACAATATCATACACCAGGAACAATATACACACACGTGTTCATCCAGCAGGATCGAACACACAGCAGTTACAGCAGGAAACGGAAGAGAGAGAACACATCAGCGGAGTCTTTCCTTTTATACAGAGGCTCTTAAAAAGACACAGACCCAGCTGGCTCTTAAAGGGACACAGACCCTGCTGAGTCATTCCCATCATTACATCATACATCATACATTACATAAGCTGGTTAGCTATTAAATCATTAGCGTGACAATTTTGTAAAAGTAAAAAGTTGAGGTTTGAAGTTGATACTTTACTTTGCTGCACCAAAGGAAGTTGGAAGCTTTCCTTCTGTTTTTCTCTTTCCTACCTCGCTTCTCTATTCCCTTTTCCCTTCCCCATTTTTACCGCTATTTACTTTTGTATTTTCATTGTATCGCAGACTATAAGCTAATAAAACTTTTTACGCACACAAACACCCACAAAGAGAGAATGCAGTCAGTCTGGTGAGATTCTTGTAAATAGGCATGCAGCAATAAAGAAATAACCTTGAGCAGCTCACGGTCACATTCTGGCTCCTCGGATTTGATAGTGCCCCTGCCATTTCTTCATAACCTAAAATATGTCCTCACATTCTCAAACAGTCATATTTTTCAAATATTCTCCTCCAGGAAGTCCCGCCATCACAGCTTATTTGCTAAACAACTTGTGCTGATCCTTGAAGATTAGGATGGAAGAGGACAATCCCACAGGATGACCTGGGCAGATATTCTCACCATGTTGTTGTTAGTTGTGAAGTCGTGTCCAACTCATCGTGACCGCATGGACAACGTTCCTCCAGGCCTTCCTGTCCTCTACCCTCTTCTAGAGTCCATTTAAGCTCTCGCCTACTGCTTCAGTGACTCCATCCAGCCACCTCATTCTCTGTTGTCCCCTTCTTCTCTTGCCCTCCATCTTTCCCAGCATCAGGCTCTTCTCCAGTGAGTCCTTCCTTCTCATTAGGTGGCCAAAGGACTTGAATTTCAACTTCAGGATCTGGCCTTCTAAAGAGCAGTCAGGGTTGATCTCCTCCAGGACGGACCGGTTTGACCGCCTTGCAGTCCAGGGGACTCACAGGAGTCTTCTCCAGCACCAGAGTTCAAAGGCCTCCATTCTTTGGCGCTCAGCCTTTCTTATGGTCCAACTTTCACAGCTGTACATTGCAACTGGGAAAACCATGGCCTTGACTATCCACACTTTTGTTGGCAGGGTGACGTCTCTGCTTTTTAGTATGCTGTCTTCTCACCATGTACTCTTGTCCTGATCAACTGCAGAGAAGTATTGCAAGGGATTGACTAGAAAGCTTTAAGACTGGTTTGCTTTTCAGTAGTAATGATGTCACTGAATAACCTTTCATAATTTGCAATGAACCTTTTGCGGCCATCCGCCAAAATTGTCTGGTTCATTCCTCCGCTTAATAGCAGATCATTCATTCATAGATGAATCTGAAAAGTCCGTATAACCAAATGCCTTTCATAGATTAGTTGACGTGCAGAAAGGAGCCATCAAAGTAAATGAACTGTTATGAATTAGCCACATGCCTCAGTGAAAAGGCAACGTCTAGTCTTTTTCCATAGACCTCCATCCATCTGGTTGGAGACGTGGAAGTTGCAGGTATTTTATTTTTGAAGAAAAAGAAAAAAAAAATGCCTTTTTACACGTCAGTAGAAAGGTTTGGTACAATATCTGTGCTTTAATCATTCTAGCACCACAATCCCTTAAATATGAGCCAGCAGTGTGCTGCAGCTGCCAAAAAGGCCAACACAGTCCTAGGCTGCATTAACAGAGGGATAGAATCAAGACCACGTGAAGTGTTAATACCACTTTACAAGGCATTGTTGAGGCCACACTTGGAATACTGCATCCAGTTTTGGTCACCGCGATGTAAAAAAGAGGTTGAGACTCTAGAAAGAGTACAGAGAAGACAACAAAGATGATCAGGGGACTGGAGGCTAAAGCATATAAGGAACGGCTGCTGGAATTGGATATGTCTAGTTTAATGAAGAGAAGGACGAGGGGGGACATGATAGCAGTCTTCCAATACCTCAGGGGCTGCCCCAAAGAAGAGGGAGTCAAGCTCTTCTCCAAAGCCCCTGAAGGCAGGACAAGAAGCAGCGGATGGAAACTAACCAAAGAGAGAAGCAACCTAGAACTGAGAAGAAACTTCCTGACAGTGAGAACAATTAACCAGTGGAACAACCTGCCTCCAGAAGCTGTGAATGCTCCAACACTGGAAGTTTTTAAGAAGAGACTGGATAGCCATTTGTCCGAAATGGTATAGGTTTTCCTGCCTGAGCAGGGGGTTGGACTAGATGACCTCTAAGGTCCCTTCCAACTTTATTATTATTATTATTATTATTATTATTATTATTATTATTATTATTATTATTATTATTATTATTATTATTATTATTATTATTATTATTATTATTATTATTATTATTATGAAATAGTCTTTCCCCCTCCAATAAAAAGGAACAAATGATAAAGGCATTTTTAAGGGAGATTCAGTTGTTTCTCACAGGGTCTTTTGGAAACACTGACAACACTCTGCCCTCCATCTACACTGTAACAGATATTTGAGGATCAATTTTTTTTTTAAAAAAATACTTTTTCATTTTATTGTCCTTTGTTGAGCTGCTGGATTGAATTGTTGGGTTCCTGGTGCCATCAGGAAACACGCAGAAATAAAGTCTAATGGGACATCATTTAAAAGCTACCATGAAAGACACGGAAGGAAACCAGTTGAGTCTAATGGTTAAGGCACCACGCTAGAAACCGGGAGACCCTGAGTTCAAGTCCTCCCTTAGCCACGAAAGCCAGTTGGCTGATCTTAGGCCGGTCAGTCTCTTTCACACAAACTCACCTCACAGGGCTGTTGAGGGGAAAATAGGTCTGTTGTTTATGTTTGCTTTGAGTTATTGGTAAAGATAATAAAGGCTGGATACAAATCAATAAACAAGCAGCGTGAAACTATCTCCAGCAGCCACCACCAAATAAGCAGGGAAGCAACATTTTATTAATCAAGGGACCGTCCAGGTGGAAGACCCCTCCCCATCAAGACTGGCAAGGTGCCAGGCTCCCAAAACCACAGGAAATGCACACTGTGATTCTAAAGCAGATTTCTTTATCATTCCTGACCTATAGACAGAATCTTGTCAAACTAAAGCTAACTATCAGCAACATAAACCACGTGGGAACTACCTTGGATACATAGCGGAAAGGGGAAGCTTGAGAGTTCACAAGGTTAATACTGTATGGAACAAAACTGTGAGTGAATCTTCATGGATACCATGAAGCCCCCTCCCAGAAGTTAACAAGGAAAACAGGTTGTGAAGAGGGCGCGTAGTGTCCCAGACAATCTTACGGACACTGCTCAAGCAACGCTTCTGTGCCACGTCCTGGATGGGAGGGAGGGAACTGCCCATGATCTTTTCTGCTGTCCTCACCACTCTCTGCACCGCCTTCCTGTCCGAAGCAAGGATGCTTCCAAACCAGACAGTAACGCAATATGATAGGATGCTCTCTGTAGAAAGTGGTGAGGACAGGGGAAGGAAGATGTGCTTTTCTCGTGCGGCGCAGAAAATGCAGACGCTGCTGTGCCCGCTTCACCAGGGTCTCGCTGTTGAGCGACCAAGCCAGCCTACTTGTTAGCTGCACACCCACGAATTTGATGCTGCTAACCACCTCCACATGGGAATCATTAATGCACAGATGGTGTGTGGCAGTGCCTGCCTTTTCTGAAATCGACAAAGATCTCTTTGGTTTTTCCAACGTTTAAAACGAGGCTGTTTTTCTTACACCAGTTCACCAAACCCTCAACTTCCTTGCGGTAAGCACCCTCATTGTCATCTTGAATAAGGCCCACTATTGTTTAAGAGCATGCCCAAGAATGTTTTTACCAAGATGTTAAGGTCTTTAAATCCATGCATCTATGCAGAATCAGCCGATGGGTTTAGCCCAGCTCATACTGTACCCAGAGAACCATCCAAAATAATCTAAAAGCAGGATGAGATGGGTCTATGGTTTTTTTTAGCCAAAGAAAGCCAAACAGTGGGGCATTTTGGGTTTAGGCCATCTAATGGTGCTTTGGGCAATGCTACAAAAAAAAAAGGAATATTAGAAGCAAAATACCCTCGGTTGCAATCACCATTTTGAATTTGGTGAGATTTGCTGGGTTTTCAGCACCCAGTAGAAATTAAGGGGAGAAAATCCAAAGGTATAATTCAGGGATATTTATTAACCAAATAACACTCTTTTATTCCCCGTGTTATTTTTCTGCAGCTGTGAAGAGTGACAGCTTTATTTTGATTTTTTTAAAAAAAAAAAAAAAAATCTGGATGGAGTTTCAGGTGGTTCTCCAAATCATTATAATAATGCGATACGTCTCCAATTACACGATGGACAAATGGAACATTATTTCTCAAAATGTATTTTCCTAGGCAGCCTCACTCCAGCTATTAGCCTCCACTAAATTAACCAACCCACTTAAAAAATCTGCTAGATTTCAGAAACGGTTCGATGCCCATTTGCTTAATATAATATTTCTGACACGTTTCTTTGTGCTGACTGGCAAATGTTCCCAGTTAATTCCTTTTTTTTTAAACCCTCCAGTAACATTTTGCTATCGCTCTCTTTGGCACCGATGTTTAGCAGTTCTTTCTTTCCCTAACAATGGCTTCAATCAGGCTGAATGTGTCGCACCAATAATGATAGCAGAAGCCCTAAGAATAATAGAAAAATAAAGCCGATAGTCTCAAGGATGGATCTCAGAAACCCTTTTGTGTTTCTCCAAACTTCTTCCCACCCCTTCACCCACTGGTCAAGTGTCTGGGAAGCGGAGGGCATCTGAGGATATTCAGGTATTGGGTTGAACTCTTTTCCTGTGGCTACTCTGAAAGGCGTGTAACCGGTGCTGCTGTGCACAGAATTATTGTACGCCACCTCCGCAAAAGGGAGAAGATCAGTCCAGTTCGT
>NW_015388877.1:198695-202201 GCF_001527695.2 Protobothrops mucrosquamatus
TATCTATCTATCTATCTATCTATCTATCTATCTATCTATCTATCTATCTATCTATCTATCTATCTATCTATCTATCTATCCCTATCTATCATCAATGTATCTATATCATTATCTGACTCTATCTATCATCTATCTATCTATCTGTCTGTCTGTCTGTCTGTCTGTCTGTCTGTCTGTCTGTCTATCTATCTATCTATCTATCTATCTATCTATCTATCTATCTATCTATCTATCTATCTATCTATCTATCTATCTATCTATCTATCTATCTATCTATCTATCTATCAGCTCAGAGAACACCAAGCACTCTACAAATGTACCCATTATGAAATTTTCAGAACTATCCCATTAAAAAACTTTTAAGGGTGGTGCGAATTGGCTTGAAATAGACAGCCCTGGATCTGTGTGGAAGCAGGCTGTTTCGGTTTGTCACCCGTGATTTGTGGCTTAGTATGCTGCAGGCAATTGCTACATTTAGCCTGCTGTAGGCAACGGTGGTTTATTTGATAAACCAGAGTTTAGCCAAAGCCTTGCTGAGGACCTACTGAATCCAGGTGGAGGCTTGTGGTCATGGTTGACATCACTGCTCCTGAGTGGCTGGTGGTGGACCTTCTTTCTGCCCCCAGGGGAGAAAAAAACCCACACCCCCAGGCTTTCAAAGCAAACTGTGTTGGGCAGGGAGACAACCGAGAATGCGAGGTGGCCAAGGCTTCTTCTGAAATACAAGAAGAAGGCAGAGGGTTAAGGAGAAACGTGTTTGAAGAACAGGCCAGGACTTCAGTCAAGCCAAAGCATACACGTCAGGGAGCCAAAAGGCATAAACAAAAGCAAAGTCAGGTACAAATCAAGTCAGAGTCCGCAAAACTGGTCCAAAGAGTTTTCGGCAGCTAATTGTGGAAGCATAATGTATGGAGGTTATTTCCAGCCGTGGCTTATTTCCAAATGTTAAGTTGTACAACCCAGAGCCCAAGCCCCATTCAAAGTCAACTGCCCTGCATTTTTTTTTCCTTGGCTCAAAAGGCTGGTCTACTCCAGAGCAAAGCAGATTCAGATCAGAATGGAGCTGGAAGGGACCTTGGAGGTCTTCTAGTCCAGCCCCCTGCTCAAGCAGGGGTCCCTATACCATTCCAGACCAGTGGCTGTCCAGTCTCTTCTTCAAAACCTCCAGTGATGGGGCACCCACAACGTCTGAAGGCAAGCTGTTCCACTCTCCTCTCCTTTCAAGTCTTTGGAGTCTTGACCTGACCTCACCAGCACTCCTATAGGTCCGATTTTCCACCCGGTCAGAAACTTCAAGGTCTTGAGAAGTTCTGCTCCAGAGGGACGAGGAGGGTAATCAGTGTGATGGCAGCTGTCAGGCCTACCATCGGATTGCTTCAGTCCTGCTTCGCTTCAATGGCATCCTGCCATAAAAGGGGGGATGAAGGAATAAGGGGATATAGGGAGGGGGGAGGATCTATGGCAAATCTAGACAGCATCCTAAAAAGCAGAGACATCACCCTGCCAACAAAAGTGCGTAGAGTCAAGGCCATGGTTTTCCCAGTTGCAATGTATGGCTGTGAAAGTTGGACCATAAGAAAGGCTGAGCGCCAAAGAATGGAGGCCTTTGAACTCTGGTGCTGGAGAAGGCTCCTGCGAGTCCCCTGGACTGCAAGGCGATCAAACCGGTCAGTCCTGGAGGAGATCAACCCCGACTGCTCTTTAGAAGGCCAGATCCCGAAGTGGAAACTCAAGTACTTTGGCCACCTAAGGAGAAGGAAGGACTCCCTGGAGAAGAGCCTGATGCTGGGAAAGATGGAGGGCAAGAGAAGAAGGGGACGACAGAGAATGAGGGGGCTGGATGGAGTCACTGAAGCAGGAGGCGTGAGCTTCAATGGACTCCAGAAGATGGCAGAGGACAGGAAGGCCTGGAGGAACGTTGTCCATGGTGTCGCGATGGGTCGGACACAACTTTGCAACTAAAAACAACAACAGGGAGGGGGAGAGCTAATTTTTTGTTGCCCAGGCCCAGAATGGACCTCCGGAAGCAGCATCCACACAGAGAACTGGTTGTTCACCTATTTGAATCCCACCACTGCCCGTAGCCACCTATGAAAAATGAGCGAGGGGGGACCTCTTACCCCCGCGATGCAGAACAGTCCGAGCTCTTGGGGATAGGAGGAGTTCCCATTTTCCCTCTCCAAATTTCTTTCGCTCAAGTTTTAACGCCGGCCATTGTTTTGCTTGCAACGTGTTCATAGCAACTAAATGATCTTATTAATAATGTTTTTATGTGTGGTCATTACAGGAATTAATTGCATCTTTTGTTGGCATAGGGCAGGCAGCTAAAAATATTTCTGTAAGACCTTTCTAAGATAGCCAAGTTTGAGAATATTAAGAACTGCCAACGTTATTCGGTCAAGAGAAAGCTGTTTTGCAACCCAAGGGAAGGAGATGTAGAACTTTGAACGAACGCGGGGCTAAGAATGGCGTCTGTACAGTATTCCAATGAATGCTTTTTAACAGTTTGGTGATTTTATGCATTTGTTTGAAAGCATAAAAATGGGATTAGGTGGATAGCAGAAATATAAAAATAGCTTATTTCTTATGCATGGTGGATGTGGATTCTCTTGGAACATTTCCTCCACGATAGTCATAATTATTAGTTTAGTTTAGTTTAGTTTAGTTTAGTTTAGTTTAGTTTAGTTTAGTTTAGTTTAGTTTAGTTTAGTGTTTAGTGTTTAGTGTTTAGTGTTTAGTGTTTAGGGTTTAGGGTTTAGGGTTTAGGGCAGGGGTAGTCAACCTTGGCTCTTTTATGACTCGTGGACTTCAACTCCCAGAATTCCTGAGCCAGCATAGCTGGCTCAGGAATTCTGGGAGTTGAAGTCCACGAGTCATAAAAGAGCCAAGGTTGACTTCCCCTGGTTTAGGGTTTAGGGTTTAGGGTTGAGTTTGAGTTTTTGAGTGTCAGTTAGTCAATTTCTGTAGCTGCCCATCTCAGTCAATGGCCCCGGGCAGCTTACAATTAAAAAAATATATTACAGTTAAAACATTAAAACATTTCAGAACAATAAAAAAAACAATAAAAACATTCCAAATAAATATACATAAGCAGCCGAGATGCTTAGCCCATTAGCAAGCCAACTAAGAAACTGGATCCCAGA
The DNA here is from genome assembly GCF_001527695.2 of Protobothrops mucrosquamatus. NCBI lineage: Eukaryota > Metazoa > Chordata > Lepidosauria > Squamata > Viperidae > Protobothrops > Protobothrops mucrosquamatus. Next base: position 201,839 of record NW_015388877.1, read on the forward strand.
ATGTAGCCAGGTTGGGCTAACAAGGTTGGGGCGGTTCAAATATATCCAAGGGAAGAATGTTACACGGAGTAAGGGCCACTGCAGAAAAACTCCATCTTCTGATCCTCGCGGTTGACACTCTTTGACTGACAGGATTTGCAGCTCGTCCATTGCGGTACGTCAGTTCGGACAGGCACTGACTTTTGGAAAAAGGTGATCCCTCAGGTACCCCGCTAAAGGTGACAACACCACCTTGAATTGCACCTGGAAACACACCGGTAACCAATGCAGCTCACACAGAAGTGCTGTTATGTAGGCCATAGATCAGTCACCATTTCCTACCCTGGGGATGCCGTGGTTAGAATGCAATATTGCCCACTGACT
>NW_015388877.1:202896-213436 GCF_001527695.2 Protobothrops mucrosquamatus
TAAAAGGATGTTGAACGCTAAAGCGGTTGTTTTGGAAAAATAGGATGAAGTGGATTCCGTTGAAGATAAATCAACTCAGTTCCATAGAAAAGCAGCTTGTGACTTCAAGGGCTGCGCAGGGATTCACCACAAGGGCTTCAAAGCATCTGGAGGGCATTTTTGAAAGCCACAACGATGTCAGGACTATTATGATCACATCATGCAAATCACACAGAGGTCACTTGCTGGGCCGTATGGATGACCGGGTCCTGGGGCGCAAACGTAATCCTTGCCTACCATTCCTCAAAGCATATGCATCTATTCCTGCCTTCGTTGACCCCCCCTGTCTCAAAGTGGAACACTTAATAAATGGCCAATTTAAAAAAAAAAAAGTCATTCCTGTATTTTTGTGGCTGGTAAGATCTGCAATCCAGGCTGAGTGCAGGGAATCGGGCATTTTTGCAGAGAATAAACCCATGCATCACATCCATCTTCCATACTTCCTACAAATCGGATGTTACAATGTTAGATTCATCAAGGAGAGAAGCAACCTAGAACTAATCAAGGAGAGAAGCAACCTAGAACTAAGGAGAAACTTCCTGACAGTGAGAACAATTAACCAGTGGAACAACCTGCCTCCAGAAGCTGTGAAGGCTCCAACACTGGAAGTTTTTAAGAAGAAACTGGACAGCCATTTGTCTGAAATGGTATAGGGTTTCCTGCCTGAGCAGGGGGTTGCACTAGATGACCTCCAAGGTCCCTTCCAACTTTACTATTACTATTACTACTACTACTACTACTACTACTACTACTACTACTACTACTATTATCATCATCATCATCATCATCATCATCATCATCATCATCATCATCATCATCATCATCATGATGAATAGGGACTTTACAGAAAGCTGGCAAAACTAGTAGCATTAGCTGGGAAAAATCTTAACATAGTTATGGTTTGAACTTGGTCTGACCAATGCTTCAGACCTGCTTGGTGTTTTCGCTAATATAATAATTTCTGACAGGATGAGAGTCCCAAAGGTGCTTTTTTTCACGATCCCTTTGGGACAACCATGACCTGGATGACTGAGAACCTCCATAGACTGGAGTAAAAGAACTGGAGGTGCCAGCCTGGAAGAGACCCTGGCAGATACAGGGACCCAAGCATGAGAATGAAATACCAACACCCACCAAAGAGGTGCCAAACTTTAGGGCTTGTTACCAAAACCCCTAGATTGAGCCCCATTGGGCATTTACGAAAGGACCAAGCGGGGAGGGCCCAGGAGAAGGGAAGAGTAATGGGTTTATGCAGGAACATTCAGATATGGCTTGTGAGGTTTGGTGTCTAAGCCTATATGTCTGTTCTAGTGGTACAAACCATGTTCTTTTTTTTGTGTCTGTGCTAGCAAGGTGTGTCATTCAGACATGAAGTTGGCATATAAGCCAATCCTGTTCTGAAAAGCGAGGTAAGATCTGGAAAGAGTCAATGATGGACTGGAGCAGGGTTTCCCAACCTTGGGAACTTTAAGATGCGTGGACTTCAACTCCCAGAAGTCCACACATCTTAAAGTTCCCAAGGTTGAGAAACGCTGGACTAGAGAGTGGACTATCTCAGGTAAGATAGCTTTGTATTTCTGTTGTTAATGAGTTTACCCCTTTTCTGAAGGTCTCCACTAACTTTGCTCGTCGGAATATCACAAAAGGGGATCACGTGACGCCGGGACGCTGCAACCGTCGTAAATACGAGTCAGTTGCCAAGCAGCTGAATTTTGATCATGGGACCACGAGGATGCTGCAAACGGGCGTAAGTGTGCAAAACGGCCACCGGTCGCTTTTTCCGGTGCTAGTGTAACTCTGAATAGTTACTAAATGGACGGTCAGATGTAGAGGACCACCTGTGCAGCAGAGTGAAAAGCTGCACCACAAATATCACCATGAATAAACTGGGGATGCTTCTCAAGGTCTTCTTTTACAACGGATACCCCCCCCCAAAGTAGAAAGGAACCAGATAGATTTCGTGGAACAAAATGAAGTTCCCTTTACTGTTGACGCAAAATGATTTTTTTTAAAAAAGAAGGCATCATTAATGGCTGCCCAACAACAAAATATTTCCTTAATACCAAAGGTTTGGCAACAGCCAAGTCTGAAGCTTTTCCAGAATTTCTGTGAAATGTTTTACTTAGCTTGGCGTGAAGCAGCACAGAGCAACTTTAATTTTACACATAATTTGGGGAGGATTGTAGAGAGGATACACGGCTCAGAACTGGATTTTTTTGGAATTTGGTTTTTCACTTCTAGATATTTCCTTACCTACCTAAGTAGGCATATGTAGGAGTTGTTCTAATATTCATTTCATTAATATTTTGTTCTGTGTTTATCTGTGTGTGTGCACATCTATGTGTGTGTGTGTGTGTGTGAACTCTCATGCACGATAGATAGATAGATAGACAGACAGACAGACAGACAGACAGACAGATAATACATAGATAGACAGATAATACATAGATATAGACAGATAATACATAGATATAGACAGATGGTAGAGAGAGATAGATAGATAGATAGATAGATAGATAGATAGATAGATAGATAGATAGATAGATAGATAGATAGATGATAGAGATAGATAGATGATAGATGATATAGCAATAGCAACAGCATAGATAGATAGATGATAGACAGATGATAGATAGATAGATAGATGATAGACAGATGATAGATAGATATAGCCAAATGATATAGATAGATTGATGATAGAAATAGATAGATGATATAGTAATAGCAAAGCAATAGCAATAGCAATAGCAATAACAATAGCATAGATCGATAGATAGATAGATAGATAGATAATGACAGATAGATAATGCTAGATAGATAGATAGATAGATAGATAGATAGATAGATAGATAGATAGATAGATAGATAGATAGATAGATAGATAGATAGATAGATAGATAGATAGATAGATAGATAGATAGATCTGGTTTTGCTTTCATACGTGCCGAAATGATGTACTCAATAAAGTTTTACATTAAGAGATCGGAGTGTCTTGAAGGTGTTTGCTTGGTTGGGTTCGTCAGTCAGAACCTTGACATTTAACCAGTTCTGGTAAACCCCAACCCAAGCCCCATTAGTAAAAGTACAGAATTTCCCCTCCCATCCATGAACATGTCACATTATACCCAACTAGGTGCAATTATATTGTTTTGAGAAAATGTCTCTGAGTCAGGTCAGACATCTGGTGAATCGTCCTTGATTCTCACGGACACCTACCCAACCAAGCCATCTAGCAATTCTAAGCAGGTTTTGAGCCAACTCTTTGCATAATTCTCTCCAGCTCCAAAATTGGGACCACTCTTGTCTTTAAGATGTCACTTACTCTTTTCTGCTCCTTGATATATTCCATCAGTTCTTCCCTCGTTTGCTTCACAGCTTCTTCTACAGCTTTCTCACTTTTCTTTTGTTCTTCTAGGATTGCTGCTTTTACCATTTCCTAATATTTTAACACACACACACATATTTATTTATTTATTTATTTATATTTGGATTTATATCCCGCCCTTCTCCTCGTGGACTCAGGGCGGCTGACAATCAGTTAAAATACATAAATAACAATACAAATTTAAAATTAATTAAAAGAAATATTAAACTTTGTCCAATTAAAATGTAATTAAAACCCCTCTAAAAATTACCCTAGGCCAGTCCTGCAAGCTGGAATAACCAAGTCTTAACATAGATATATTTAGAAAAAAGTCTTAATAACCAAGTTTTAACATAGATATATTTAGAAAAAAGAGTAGTTAGGATAATAATGTGCTTATTTTGCTTCAACATTTTCAGCACCGCACAGTACCTCAGTTTTCTCCCACCCCATGAATACCTCCTTTAACATTATTCTTAACTCTGAAAATCCTGAAGATGTGTGGACTTCAACTACCAGAATTTGTAAATGAGCTTACTGGCTGGGGCATTCTGGGAGTTGAAGTCTACCCATCTTCAAGATGAGAAGCACCAGTCTAAAATGTGATACCAAGACATTCTACGTTTCTCGTTTCTGCCTTGACTGATCCCCCAAAGCTAAGTAGGATCAGACCTGGTTAATATTTGAATGGGAGATTGTGTTGTTTAGAACCAATCTAGGCCTTCAATCGAGATCAACCTTAGCAACTTGAAGATGGGTGGAGTTTAACTCCCAGAATTCCCCAGCCAGCACAGCTGGCTGGGAAATTCTGGGAGTTGAACTCCACCCATCTTCAGTTGCTAAGGCTTAAAAACACCGATCTAAGATATTAAATGGAATTGTCTCTAAGAATCATTTATTCAAGGAGAGTACTGCCCCTTACAGACACCCCAAAAGTGCTTTTCCCCCCAAAAAAGCAACTGAACTTTCTTTGCTTTATTTCCCTTTGAAGAAAATGTCAGAATTCAGAATTCATTCTTCAGACTGTATCCAATTTTGGTCACCACGATGTAAAAAAGATGTGGAGACTCTAGAAAGATTGCAGAGAAGAGCAACAAAGATGATCAGGGGACTGGAGGCTAAAGCATACAAGGAACGGTTTCTGGAATTGGGTATGTCTAGTTTAATGAAGAGAAGGACTTCCAGTATCTCAGGGGCTGCCCCAAAGAAGAGGGAGTCAAGCTATTCTCCAAAGCCCCTAAAGGCAGGACAAGAAGCAACGGATGGAAACTCATCAAGGAGAGAAGCAACCTAGAACTAAGGAGAAACTTCCTGGATTACTACATCCAGTTTTGGTTACCACATACATTTTTTCTACACCTCTGAGATCTTTCTAACGTCTCTTCTCGTTGTTTCTACTAGTGGGGACTGGAGGCTAAAGCATATAAGGAATGAAGAGAAGGACAAGGGGGGACATGATAGCAGTCTTCCAATATCTCAGGGGCTGCCACAAAGAAGAGGGAGTCAAGCTATTCTCCAAAGCCCCTGAAGGCAGGACAAGAAGCAACGGATGGAAACTCATCAAGGAGAGAAGCAACCTAGAACTAAGGAGAAACTTCCTGGATTACTACATCCAGTTTTGGTTACCACGATGTAAAAAAGATGTGGAGACTCTAGAAAGATTGCAGAGAAGAGCAACAAAGATGATCAGGGGACTGGAGGCTAAAGCATATAAGGAATGAAGAGAAGGACGAGGGGGGACATGATAGCAGTCTTCCAATATCTCAGGGGCTGCCACAAAGAAGAGGGAGTCAAGCTATTCTCCAAAGCCCCTGAAGGCAGGACAAGAAGCAATGGATGGAAACTCATCACGGAGAGAAGCAACCGGGAACTAAGGAGAAACTTCCTGACAGTCAGAACAATTAACCAGTGGAACAACCTGCCTCCAGAAGCGGTGAATGTTCCAATACTGGAAGTTTTCAAGAAGAGACTGGACAGCCATTTGTCTGAAATGGTATAGGGTTTCCTGCCTGAGCAGGGGGTTGGACTAGATGACCTCCAAGGTCCCCTTCCAACTCTAGTAGTAGTAGTAGTAGTAGTAGTAGTAGTAGTAGTAGTAGTACTATTATTATTATTATTATTATTATTATTATTATTATTATTATTATTATTATTGTACACCTCTTGGATAAGAAGCGAACCCTTTTCAAAGGACAAAAAACCGCAAAAAAGTCTAATTGCCTTTTGGAAATAAAGCACCTTTGAGACACCCACGACTGGATGGTTGAGAATCTCCATAGATATTTCCCCTCCAAGAAAAAAAAACACAGGTTAGACACCACGGCCCAGAAGATTGAACAACAACAATAACAAAATGCAGTCGTGGTGAACCATCCTGCAACATCTATCTCTGTCTCTACAGGTCCTGGGTTTTATTCTAATTCCAGTAATCGCCGGGATTTCTTGACCATTATTACCGCAAAGAAGGAAGGATCTTTCTCCCACAATCGTGCACACACATATCGATTATTTCCTACGTGCAACGTAAGCAGTTTACAGGATGAGTGGGAACATTCACAGGTGAGGTCATAAGGCTGCCAACAAAAGAGATGGGATCAGCGGGAAAGCTGAAAATCTGGGCTCTAAGCTGCAAAAGGGAGGAGGTGACAGGAAGACGGAGCTATCTCGGTAGGAAGAGCTTCATTTCTGCAAGCTAAACACTTTATTGAAAGCTAAAGATCTATGGAGACTCTCAGCCATCCAGGTCATAGTTATCCCAAGGATGCTTTTTCAGGAAGCAACGGGAGTTTATTGTTTTTCTTTGAAAACGTTTCTTCTTAAAAACTTCCAGTGTTGGAGCATCTACAACTTCCGGAGACAGATTGTTCCATTGGTTAATTGTTCTAACTGTCAGGAAATTTCTCCTTGGTTCCAGGTTGCTTCTCTCTTTGGTTAGTTTCCATCCATTGCTTCTTGTCCTGCCTTCAGGGGGCTTTGGAGAATAGCTTGACTCCCTCTTCTTTGGGGCAGCCCCTGAGATACTGGAACGCTTCTATCATGTCCCCCCTCGTCCTTCTCTTCATTAAACTAGACATACCGAAATCCAGCAATTGTTCTTCATATGTTTTAGCCTCCAGTCCCCTGATCATCTTTGTTGCTCTTCTCTGCCCTCTTTCTAGAGTCCCAACATCTTTTTTACATCGTGGGGACCAAAACTGGATGCAGTATTCCAGGTGTGGCCTTACCAAGGCCTTGTAAAGTGGTATTAACACTTCACGTAATGGCACCAAAATTTCCACTCCTTTCCATCTGTGTCCAGAAGATGGAAAAGGATGTACTTTTTAGATAATCTCAATTTGTTGCTTTATTTGTTCATTTCCTCCGGTTGTTTACATTTGGATGGATTTATTTGGGAGCTCGTCACAGATCCTCTTCAAAAAGTAAGCTATAAAAACAATCCCAGTTATATTTTCTGAGAAATTGCACCCATCTAAATATAACTGCCAATTTACTTTCTTTCTTTCTTTCTTTTTTAGGGAGTATTGTTTTTCTTGCTGAATTGGGATGTAGATGGTTCCCAACATCTGTATCTTATGTAACTTTATTCCATACAGATGGAGTAAACATTTAATATATACAAACAATAAGAAAGAGGATTACAATTCTTGGGTGCTCCACTGTATTCTTTTCAGGGAGTAGCGCACAAATGGTTTGAATTAAAAACAATCGAGTTGAAGGAAGGATCCAGAAATGATTTTTTTTCCAACAACAGTGCAAAAAATTGGCCTTTGTATTTAAAGGTCCCTGTCAAATCTAAGCAAGGTGCTAAAAATAGAACAGGAACAGTAGACTTTTACCAGCACCCCATCCTGATTGCAAAGACTTTTCAGCGTCTGCTATAAAAAATCATGAAACAGTAGAGGAAACGCCAGCATATTATTGTAATCAGAAAAAAAGTTTCTTATTTTAGGAAGTTAAGTTTTCTTTCCACTTTATTGCATTCCAGAAGGACTAAGGAGACTATCTGAGGCTTTCCTTTGAATAAAATAGGCTTCCCTTCATAATTTGCCCTGATCCACCTGGATAACATATGTTTCAAAGTGGAAATTGCAGCAAAAGAAACAAACGGACTTTGGGATTTACTTAAACCGTTCAGCTGCTGCAGACACGGCTCTCCAAAATCTTCTCTGCTCCTGTGACCATCTCATATAAATTTATTTTTGTCATCTTTCTTTCTCCCAAAAGAGTATTTTCAGCTTAAGAAGATAGCTAGCAAATCTGGATTTACCTAAAAGGGATTAGACCTTTACAGAAAGTCAGGTGGATTATTTTTGTTTCAATAGGGAAAAGTTGACAGAGAGGTGTTTGAATATTCGTAGCTCGGATTGCTGGTTAATAATAATAATAATAATAATAATAATAATAATAACAGAGTCGGAAGGGGCCTTGGAGGTCATCTAGTCCAACCCCCTGCTCAGGCAGGAAACCCTACACCATTTCAGACAAATGGTTGTCCAGTCTCTTCTTAAAAACCTCCAGTGTTGGAGTATTCACAAATTCTGGAGGCAGGTTGTTCCACTGATTAATTGTTCCAACTGTCAGGAAATTTCTCCTTAGTTCTAGGTTGCTTCTCTCCTTGATGAGTTTCCATCCGTTGCTTTTTGTCCTGCCTTCAGCTGCTTTGGAGAATAGCTTGACTCCCTCTTCTTTGAGGCAACCCCTGAGATACTGGAAGACTGCTATCATGTCCCCCCTCATCCTTCTCTTCATTAAACTGGACATCCCCAATTCCTGCAATTGTTCTTTATATGTTTTAACCTCCAGTTCCTTAATCATCTTTGTTGGGCTGTTAGTTTGATCTCCAAGCTTGGCGATTTGACTGCAAACGTTTCATCTCCATCTGGGGGGGACATCTTCAATGCACTTTGAACTGTGCTCATCTATCAGAGCACTGGCCTTTAAATACCTTTTTGTGCGATGTAAACCGGACCACGTCTCGACAATGACAGCCAGCCAACCAATCAAACAACCCAAAACCAGACTATGACTCAGAGGCAACCAAACAAACAGACACCATTTGCAGCGCACAGACAATACTTACACACCAAGGACTATGGCCCAGCAACAACAACCAGCCAATCAAACAGCCCGAATCCAGACCGTGGCTCAGAACCATCCGGATAAATAACACCCACACTGATTTACATAGATGGGCAGGTAGGTCCATAAACGTAAAACGTTGAACATATAATTCACTAACTTCGGATTTCTGTTTTTGCCGTTCCACTGCTTCTTCTACCGCTTGAGCAATCTTCTCACGATCTTTGTCTCTCTCGGCTTGCCATAATTCTTTTTCTTGGTCGTGAGTTTTTTCCATGCTTTCCCTTTCAGCCGTTACCGCTGCTAGGATGGCAGCCTGCAAATCCTCTTTTTCAAGCTGCGCATCAAATAACAAAGTCAACGTGAATCTAAAATACAGGCATTTCAGCAGTTGGGGTCAGGAGCCAAAATGTTGTCTACAATCCCTAAAATGTCAAAAGGTTGTTTTGAGAAAAGGCCCTCAAGTTTATTTAAACTAATTCCGAAGACTGGGTTAATTTTGGAAACTGAAAACATTGTTCCCTGCAACACTGGATTTCCAGTTTCCATCTTTCTTTAAAACAGTTCCTGGGAGATTCTCTGAATAAGTGCTTTTAGACCGAACACTTCTGCAGTAAAAACCAATTGAACGAATTATGAACATCAGCCAAAGATTAGTTCCACTTACTGGGCTATAAAAACTGTATTCTCTGTTCATACAGTATGATAGTCTTTCCTCGCTAGCCACAAAATAACAGGGCAGGGACAGGAAATATTATTTTCAGCATGGCTAGTGGGCATTATATGGTAAGGACAAATGTGAAGAAGGGCCCTTTTTTCCACAGTTCGTGTCCTCACATACATAAAAGGAGAAGTGAGGCCACAGATAGGCAGGAGGCTTGGCTGGGAGTTATGTCAGGATCAGGAAGTAAAATGTAACAATGGCACACAATAATAATAAACATAATATATATATTATAATAATATAATGTAATATATTATATTAATTATAATATAAAGTAATTAATATAATAAAAGTATATGTTATATATATTTATAAATATATAAATTAATATAATAGATACAATATATCCATTATAATAATAATATAATATAATGTAATATATTATATTATTATATATTAATAAATATATAATAATAAACGTAGGGCATCGCATTATTTTATAATAAAATTATATCTATTTATTTATAAATATATAAATTAATATAAGATATAAAATATATCCATTATATTAAGAAAATAATATAACTAATATATTATAATATAATTATATATATATATGTAATAATAACTATAGGGCATTGCATTAGATTATAATAAAATTATATCTGTTATATAAATTAATATAAGATATATAATATATCCATTGTGTTGAGAAAATAATATAATTAATAATAACTATAGGGTATTGCATTATATTATAACATAATAAAATTATATCTGTTATATATATATTTATATATATATTTATATTTATAAATATATAAGTTAATATAAGATATATAATATATCCATTGTATTAAGAAAATAATATAATTATTATAATAATATATTATTATATAATAATAAATACATGTAATAATAAATATAGGGCATGGCATGCAAAAACAACTAGACACAAAGTTTTTTTCCCTTGTGCCATCACTCTGCTAAATCTCTAATTCCCACCACACCGTCTTATGTCTAAGGATGTTTACCCATGTATTAGGGCTGTATTGCCATTATCCTTCTCATCCTTCCTATTACCTTCTCGTATTGGTATCCTATATCACTTTTTGTATCTTATGATTTATCACTCTGTTGTTTCTACGTACACTGAGAACTTATGTGTGTCCAATCCCACTTGGCCAATAAGGAGTTAATTTTATTCTATCCTCAACCTAAATTGATTGGTCAAAATAGCTTCTTCTCAAAATATCCACTAGGTAAAGCTTTTCAGAGTGGACAGCCCCCATCTAAAGTTCTCAGTGCTTTTTTAGAAGGGAAACTGAAGGGCAACAGAAGAAGTTTTCACCTGCTCCTAGCAGTTTTGTTTTAGTCCTAGTATAGTTTGATAA
>NW_015388877.1:216913-217948 GCF_001527695.2 Protobothrops mucrosquamatus
AATGTACCGAGCTGAGAACTGTAATCACGGCACCGGAAATTGGCCGTAGAGTTGGAAGGATGACTGATGCACTTGAAAAAGCAAGGCCAAACAATGATTCCAAGAAGGAATGAAATTTGCTCAAATGTAGTAGCCAAACAGGACGCTGGAAATCATTTGCCGGAGACATCTGCTCCAATGCACCACTCGTGGGACTTTCTGCTTCCTCAGATCTCCATCTTTCTGCTCAACACAAAAAGTGGAGCTTAGGAATGTCAACATAGCTTGGGTTCTCTCTTCTTCTTCCTTCCTCCTTCCAACCTTCTCACAGTCTCATCTCTCAAAAACAAGGAAATACAACAAGGGATGAAGGGACAACATCCAAGGACATGCAGGCACCCCGGATCAAATGCACAAGTACAGCATAGGTGGTACCTTGCTCAATAGTAATAACTGTGAGAGGGATCTCGGAGTCCTAGTGGACAATCACTTAAATAGGAGCCAGCCGTGTGCTGCAGCTGCCAAAAAAGCCAACACAGTGCTAGGCTGCATGAACAGAGGGATAGAATCAAGATCACGTGAAGTGTTAATACCACTTTACAACAATCTCAGGGGTTGCCCCAAAGAAGAGGGAGTCAAGCTATTCTCCAAAGCGCTTGAAGGCAGGACAAGAAGCAACGGATGGAAACTAATCAAGGAGAGAAGCAACCTAGAACTAAGGAGAAATTTTCCTGAGAGTTAGAACAATTAACCAGTGGAACCACCTGCCTCCAGAAGCGGTGAATGCTCCAACACTGGAAATGTTTAAGAAGAGACTGGACAGCCATTTGTCTGAAATGATCTAGGGTTTCCTGCCTGAGCGGGGGGTTGGACTAGATGACCTCCAAGGTCCCTTCCAGCTGCTGCTGCTTCTTCTTCTTCTTCTTCTTCTTCTTCTTCTTCTTCTTCTTCTTCTTCTTCTTCTTCTTCTTCTTCTTCTTCTTCTTCTTCTTCTTCTTCTTCTTCTTCTTCTTCTTCTTCTTCTTCTTCTTCTTCTTCTTCTTCTTCTTCTTCTTC
>NW_015388878.1:0-1958 GCF_001527695.2 Protobothrops mucrosquamatus
CTACGTCGGGTCAGAGGCCGCAACGGCACGACTCGGTCCAGTGCTGCGGCTGCGGCCACATCCCAGGCCGCAGCCTGATCTTCCGCCGAGTCGTGACCTAGATCCTCCGGATATGGCCCAAGCTCCGTCAGAAACCTCTCTGGGTCCATCAGGCGCCTGGGACGGAACCATCTAGGCGGTTCCGTCTCCCTGCGGCGGGAGGAAGCGGTCCGGAAGTCCATCCTAAGGAGAGCATGATCTGACCATGACAAGGGCTCTATATTTATCTCCCCCATTTCCAGATCATTCTGCCACTGGCCAGAGACAAAAATTAGATCTAGTGTGTGTCCTCCCGTGTGAAGTATGGACAGATCATAAAAATCTAGAGGCACTGAAAACTCCCCGCAAATTGTCCCCAAAGGAAGTACGGTGGGCACAGTACTTTAACCGTTTCAACTTCACTCTAAAGTACATACCAGGAAGAAAAAACTTCCTAGCTGATGTGCTATCGAGATTGCCCCAATACAAAAGCGAACGCGAAGAGGTTAATGAAGCAATTATCTCCAATCCACAAACTGCTGCTCAGCTCACGCCTCGCAGGGTCCCAAATCCTGATGACCCTGGGGCAAAAAAAATAAAATGAGAGCTCCTCACCGATCAATGGTTCAAAGATAATCAAACCTCCCTGGCATGCAGGGATGGTTTGACTTACAAGGGGGGGGGAAAGCTGTATTTGCCTGAAGCCCTCCGTCTTAATGCTCTCAAACACAGCCACGATGTAAAACATGCTGGACATTTTGGATATCTAAAAACTCTACATCTCACCCGCCGGCAATTTTGGTGGCCAGAGCTGAAACGGGATGTGGAAAACTATGTAAAGAGTTGTACCGTATGTGCCACAATGAAAAGAATCCCAGGGAAAACCCCTGGGTTACTGTAGCCGGTGGCAGACCCTTCTCAACCCTGGGAAGAAATAGCTATGGACTTTATCGTAGACCTACCTGAAAGCAGAGGAAATACTGTCAACTGGACTGTGATAGACCTGTTTTCGAAGCAGGCTCATTTCATCGCTTGCAAAGGACTCCCATCTGCCCAATGACTGACTAAATTGTTCCTGAAACATATCTACCGTCTGCATGGGGCCCCTAAGCGAATAATTTCGGGTAGGGGGGTGCAGTTCACAGCGACGTTTTGGAGGAGTTTCCTTAAATTAATTGGATCATCTCAAGGCTTATCATCTGCTTTTCATCCGTCCACCAATGGAGCTGCAGAATCTGCTAACAAAATGGTGGAGCAATATCTCAGATGCTACGTTTCCTACCAACAGACAAACTGGACTGACCTCCTCCCTTTTGCAGAGGTGGCGTACAATAATTCTGTGCACAGCAGCACTGGCTACACACCTTTCAGAGTAGCCACAGGAAAAGAGTTCAGTCCAATACCTGAATACCCCCAGATGCCCTCCACCTCCCAGACACTTGATCAATGGGTGAGGGGATGGGAAGAAGTTTGGAGAAACACGAAAACTACGTTAAAATAGTCTTCCGAGACCTATAAAAAGCAGGCTGATACAAAGAGGGCTCCCCAAAGAACATTCCAAGTTGGGGAAAAGGTTTATCTCTCGACCAAATATTTACGCCTCGAATTACCCAGTAAGAAGTTAGGGCTGAAATTCTTGGGGCCTTTTCCTATCGTAAAGATCATCAATCCGGTCACCGTAAAACTGAAACTCTCTAGGCTTTTAGGTAGAATTCACCCTGTCTTCCATAGTAGCTTGTTAAAACCTTATCGGGGCTCCACTTTAAGACCTCCCCCGAAGAAGGCACCTGGGCCCCTCGTAGTTGCGGGACAGACCCACTATGAAGTGAAACGTATTCTTGACTCTAGAATTTTTAAAGGGAAATTGCAGTACCTAGTACAATGGAAGGGATACCCGTTGTCTGAAGCCACCTGGGTGAAATCCAGTGAGGTGAAAGCTG
>NW_015388878.1:5882-11779 GCF_001527695.2 Protobothrops mucrosquamatus
TGTCTGGGTGACGGACAAGATGTTCTGTCCCCCGTCCGACCCACACCCCCCAACCAGGCAGCCGAGGCCTGAAAAACTGCTCGGCACAGACAAAGGCAAATGAATTCCTTGGCAGCAACTGCGTAGCTGCCTGCCAAGCCTTTACTGATAAGACACAGCAAACAAAGATAACTCCACAATAACTTGCCAGAGAGCTTGCCACAGAATATCCATCAAAAATTGTCCGTCACGAAACTTCACATGCCACACCCCTTGCTTATATAGCCAGTGGGGTGTGGCCCAGTGACTCAGCTGAACTATCTGGCACGACGTGTCCGCTGATGCGCACTCTTATCCTTCCGACGCTGGCGTGGATCCAGCCAAGACGTATCCTCGTCGGAGTCCGATACACCTGGCTCCTGGCTGATCCCAGAAGCACCTGGCTCCTGGCCAATCCCAGAAGCACCGGGCTCCTGGCCAATCCCAGAAACACCGGGCTCCTGGCCAATCCCAGAAACACCGGGCTCCTGGCCAATCCCAGAAACACCGGGCTCCTGGCCAAACTCCTCGCTGTCGGAAGGCACCGAAGGCTGCACCAGAGGGGAAGGGCCTGGAGAGGGAGGCCTAGCCGTCTCCTCTCCTTCATGTTCAGAGCCTTCCTCCTCTGATGAGAGGGACCCACCGGACGGAGCCACAACAGTGGCTCACAGAGCCTGCATCCAGATCTCTTCAGGGAGATATTGGAGAGTTTTGGATCTCCAGTACTGGTTTATTACTCCGGCAGATTCTCAGTTCCCGTGGTTCTCCCCCGGTTCCCATCTCCTTGGGCGGAAAGGGCAGATTCCCTCCATAGGCCGTGGCCGGAGGTCTGTTATTGGCTTTCCCTACGCTTCCTCTGAACCAGGCAGTTATCTGTAAGATACTGCAGGAACGAACAGGGTGATGCCGGTTATTCCACACGGGTTGCCGAACTCGTGGGTCCTCCAATATCTCCTCCATGGAGGATACCCCCAGGTTGGATCTACTTCAGCCAGGGGATTCTACAACTCCTTGAGCCCACTGGCTCCGATTGACAGCCTGGCATTTGATCAACAGCTCCTGACACAAAAGTCCTACTCGTCAGAGGTCATTACTGTGATTCAGGCTTAAAGAAAGCCTTCATCTAACAAGATTATGATTCCACATGGGAAAATGTCTTACCCGGTGTGGGGAGCAACAGTTGAGCCCATCGATGATAACGATTCCAAAGATTTTGGATCATCTGTTGGAAGGGCTCAAGAGGGGCCTGACGCCCAATACAATCCGCAGACAGGTGGTTCACAGGTTGCTCCGCCCGCGGTGCTTACATAGGACAATTCTGAGCCCTTGGCTCAGCATCCCATGATGCGTTCTCTTGTCAAGGGAGCAACCAACACTGGACCGCCCGTGGTTCACAGATATCCCCTTTGAGTTCTGTCCAGGGTCCTACAGACCCTCACTTCACCTTCATTTGAACCGTCGGGTCCAACACTCTGAGTTTCTCATGCTTGAGGTCGCCCTCTTCGTGGCCGTTACATCAGCTTGGCGCAGTTCTGAACTGATAACTCTGTCTCTTAGGAATGCCTCAGGCATTTTACATGTCAACAGGTTGGTCCTGCGATTGGATCCCTCCTTGTTCCCAAATTCACTTCTATGTTCACAGGGCGCTGGAGCTTGTGTGGCCAGATTTTTGCCCTCAGCCATCTCAAGACTTGGAACGTTAGTGGCACATCTTGGACGTTCGCTGAGTCTTAGGTCAGCACATTGTGTGTACTGCACCTTTGTTCGCAAATCAGCAGCCCTCCTTGTTGCACTCCAGCCACTCCAACCCTTGTCAATGGGCCTGATGGCACCTGCCTCCACAATTGGTAGATGGCTTAAGGCTTGCATGGCAGGGGTGTACCTGGCGTTCTCCTTGCCAGTTCCCAGTCGGATCACCACACACCCGACTAGCTGTGCTGCAACCTCAGCGGTGTGGGCAACACAGGCGTCGGTTGTGGAATCCTGTAGGGCAGTGACGCGGTCGTCGCCCCCTCCCCTTGTGAGACATTATAGCCGGGATAGATTCGCTTCGGTGACCAGATAGTGGGACACAGGCCCAGACGGCTTCCCACCCATAGGGACAGTGAGGCTTTGGTATGTCCCATCTATGGTGGATTCTCCATCGGTCATGCTGGAGAAGGGGTGTTGTCTTACCTGAACGCCTTTTCTCAGCATGACGATGGAGAATCCACTCCCCCCCATTTAGGTCCATCAGGTCCTGTGTCAGGGGTATTTGAGCCACCACATGGTAATGTCATCAATGGCTACGCCTTCATCGAAAACTGGGGCTCCTGGGCCAGGGGAAGAAGCGTGACAAAAGTTGATTGACTTAGTCTCTAGGCAGGAAGACAAAGGACAACCCATCTATGGTGGATTCTCCATCGTCATGCTGAGAAAAGGCGTTCAGGTAAGACAACGCCCCCTCGCTGATAACATGAGGTGCTTCACAAGAGTCGGATGTGGTGGAGGTGGCTGGCCCGTTTCCAAGCGAGCCTGACCTACGGAGCCCTCTAGGCCAGGCCCTGCCTGTTTTACGCCGCTGCTTTGGGTTCCTTAATAGGACACTTGGCCGCCATATGGCCTGGACTGCCGCAATACAGGCAAAGGCCTTTGCGGTGGTGCCAATCCTTTTCGGCTTGGGTCAGATGAGGTCGTGCAGCCCCCAACTGCATCAGTTCGTCCGGAGGAGGTACCAATGGCGATGCCATCTTGACGGGTGCAGGCGAGGCCTCCGTCCGTTGTTGCGCCTGTCGCTGCTGGAGTCTTGCGTCGATGCGGAGGCACAGGTGCATGAGCTCCTGCAGTGAGCGAGGGCATTCGATGTGCACCAGCTTGTCCAGGAGATCCGAACAAAGACCTTCCTGGAACTGGTCCACGAGCGCCACCTCGTTCCATGATTTTCCACCCGAAAATCAGCGATGTAGTCTGTGAGTGATCCACGCCCCTGTCGCAACTCTCTCAGCTGCCGGTTTGCTGTCTGGGCCCTAACGGTCCTCAAACATGGCCCTTAGCTGATGGCAAACCTCGGCATAATTGTCCAGCAGTGGGTTGGGCTGGGTCAGCAGGGGCGTTGCCCAACGTGCTGCTAAACCTGACAAAAGGCTTATCAAAAACCCCACCTTATCCCGGTCAGTGGGGAGCTCCTCGGGCCGAAGGCTCATGTAAAGCTGGCACTGCCCAAAAAACGTTGGTAATTGGGTCAGCGAACCATCAAATTTATCTGGTACCGCTACCAGGCATTTGCGGAGTGGCCGAGCTGCTTCCATATGCGTAACCTGCACAGTTAGGAGGGCCACCTGCTGGGTTAACTGATCATTGTCTGCACGGAGCTGATCCATGGTCACCCAACGTGGTACGGAGGAGCAAGTTGGAGTGGGTCGGGAACAAAATGTGATGACCCAGGGCATGGCACAGAGGCAACACTGTAAGCTGGCAGTTCAAACTGCCCCTTTATTGCTCCAAATGTTCCCCCAAATGCTCCCACATTTCTGGCAAGCCTCAGAACAAGTAACGACACACACACACCTTCAGCAGCCTCTGACTGCAAGTCATTTCAAAAGTTTTTAGATTAGAACAGCAATTTACTCAAGGCCAAGTAGATAACAAAGAAAAGAACATACATCAAAATCTAATGAGTCTGTGGAAATACAAGCTTGTCTGAGTAGTTTCAGAAGAGAAGCCAAAATTCAATCTGAGGTTTGGAGCACCAAATCAAGTTTGTCAGCCAGTCCAATGGTCAGAGTTTCTGTGTTTACAAGTAGAAATCACAACACAGAACAAGAGATCAGAGAGTTGTTTCCAACGTTGGCAACGGCACACAAACCTCCAATAATTCAGCATTTGTTCCTGACAAATGGCTCTCCCCACAGTGTCTCCTTAAGTCTCAGTCCCCAGGTGTGCCTTGTGGAGAGGGGCGGGGTGCTCTCCTCCCGAGTAGTTGGGCCTGCCTGCATTGTTCCCTCCTTCTCTCCACTCTCTGTGCTCTAGGATCAGGAGGGGGTGGCCCTTGCTCATCACCTGACCTCTTTCTCTCATGTTCATCCTGCCCCTGTTCCTCCCTGCCTTCAAGCCGTCCCAATCCTGAAAGGCCCTGGCCTGCCTCGGCCTGCTCCTCCCCATATTCCTCCAAAGCCAACGATGCCTCTCCCTCGATCTCCGTCGGCTCCAGTTGCAGCTCATTTTCCTCAGCAGATTCCGGCTCCGACGGGAGCATGAGAGATACACTTTATCTCCTACATGGAATGTCCCCTGGGGAGCTCATTTCTTGTCTGCCTGTTTCTTCTGACTTTCTGCTGCTTTAGCTAAAGCTGTCTTTGCATCGCTCCAAACACGTTGGAACGAATCTACTTATTCCTTTAAGGTACCCAAGGAGGGAGGCTCCTGAGGGCATTCTTGCTTTGGCACAAACTCCACCCCCGTGGCTAGCTTGAACGGCATGAACCCGTTGCTACTATGCACTGCATTGTTATATGCCACTTCCGCAAATTACAGGAGTCCCGCCCAGTTAGTTTGCTGGTAGTTGACATAATGCAGGTACTGCTCCACCATTGTGTTAGATCACAGGTCGGCAACCTGCGGCTCCGGAGCTGCATGCGGCTCTTTGAGCCTTCTCCTGCGGCTCCCAGCCTCCTCTGCCATTTGCAGAGACAGAGACAGAGAGAGGCACTTGCGCTTCCCTTCTCTCTCTCTCTCTCTCTCTCTCTCTCTCTCTGTATGTGTGTAAAAAAGAGAGTGGCCTCACCCTGTTCTTCGAGCTGACAAGCTTATTGGGTGGGGCTCCTGCCTTGGCTGCGTCTCTGCAGGAAGCAGGAAGCAGGAAGGGCAGGAGAGAGCCAGCCTGTTGGAGAACAGCTTGAAGCCAGCTTGCCAGGTGAGCAGAAGATCGGAGAGAGGGAGAGAGGGGGGGAGAAAGAAAGAGAGAGAGGGAGAGAAAGAGAGAGAGGGAGAGAGAGAGAGAGAAAGAGGAAGAGAGGGGGGAGAGGAAAGAGAGAGAAATAGAGAGACAGGGAGAGAGAAAAAGGGAGAGAGGGAGAGAAAGAGAAAGAGGAAGAGAGAAAAAGAGGGAGAGAAAAAGAGAGGGAGAGAGAAAAAGAGAGAGAAAGAAGAGGGGGGAGAGGAAAGAGAGAGAGGAAAGAGAGAAAGAGAGGGAGAGGAAAGAAAAAGAGAGGGAGAGAGACAGAGAGAGAGAGAAAAAAGAGGGAGAGGAGAGAGAGGGAAAGAGAAAGAGAGAAAGGGGGAGAGAAAAGAGAGAGAGTGTTCTATCCCAGCCTATTGCCGTCCTTGTTAGAGGCACAAGGACCAAACCCCTGCTGATACAATAGGCTGGATACTTTAAAACATAACAAAATCCCTTTTATTTGGGTGACAAACCTGTCAATAAGTCCAAAACACAAACAGCAAAACTCAAGTCCAAAGGAAGGAAATAGTCCACAGGAACACGTTGCAAACAAGACGAACAGACCAGGATTCCAAGAAGCACTTTGCAAACGGTTGCCTTCAGCAACCAGCAACGCCCACACCGCCCCTTTTTATACAGCAGTCCCAGGGCGTTGCCTCTCATTGCCTTCTCCTTTTACTTTGGAGTTGTCGCATTGACTGCTGTTGTTTTTCTCTCGCTAATTGACGACGTCTGCGAGCATCAATTAGAACATCCAGGTGCGAGCCTTCCGAATCTGACTCATGCTCCTCACACAGCTGAGCTTCATCAGAAACACGACTGGAGGGGCCAGGCTCTTCATCAAGCCGTGAGTCCTGTAATTCATCAGAGCCTCCCTCTGACCCTGACGGCCCCTCAAAGGCCTCCTCCACCTCCTCAGATTCCTCAGACTCAGCTGTTGGGAACACAGGCTGGCACGGAA
>NW_015388878.1:12114-14325 GCF_001527695.2 Protobothrops mucrosquamatus
AACAAATCTATAACATCCTTTAACTCTCTTCTAAACAAACATATTAAACACAATAATTATAACATCTTATTACTATTTATAAATAAAAATAAACTACATTAACACTCTAGAGTTTACTCAAAAACCAAATGAAACTTTTTAGTTCCATATTTACTCTCAATATAATCTATCCATCTTCTCCAAACCAAGATATATCTTTTTTGTGAATAGTCCTTCACATAGGCAGAAATCTTAGCCATTTCTGCTAAATTTGAAACTTTGAATACCCAATCTTCTATAGTGGGCAAACGTTCCGTTTTCCAACATTGAGCTACTAGTAATCTTGCAGCAGTTATCAAATTCAACATCAAATCCATTTCTCTTTTGTCCAAATCTTCCATAATACCCAGCAAAAATAACTGCGGCTTAAACTTTATCTTTTTCTTAAAAATATTTTGAGTATTCCACCATATCTTTATCCAAAATGCTTTTACCCCCCTACATGTCCACCACATATGAAAATAGGTTGCATCGAAATTTCCACATCTCCAACACTTGGGTTGTAGATTAGGATACATGCAGGACAGTTTTTGAGGGTCCAAATGCCACCTATAAAACATTTTGTAAAAATTTTCTCTTAAGTTCTGAGCTTGAGTAAATTTTACATTCCTAATCCAAATTATCTCCCATGTTTCCAATAGGATCGGTTCTTGTATATTTTGAGCCCATTTTATCATACAATCCTTCACCAATTCTGTTTCCGAATCCAATTCAACCAATACACCATAAATTCTTTTAATGTGAGCTTGAGATTGATCTCTAATCTGTTTGATCAAGTTTACATCCTGTACTGTAATACCAACTTTTTGATCCAAACGCCACCTCATTAACAATTGGTTATAATAAAACCAAGAATATTCAATATTTTCTTGTTTCAAATCTACTAAAGATTTAAGTTGCCAATCTCGTCCTACAGGAAAAAGTAATTCCTTATAAGAAACTTTATCCAAATTAACTCCCATAGATATCCCCTCTATTATCTGTCCTGGACTTGCCCAAATAGGAATCTTATAGTTTAATCTATAATAATATTTCTTCCAAACTCGAAGTAAGGCACTTCTTAAAATATGAGCCTTAAAATTTCTGTCTACTTTTTTATCATAAATTAAATATGCCTGCCAACCAAATAACAAGTCCCATCCTTCAAGAGAAAGTATATTTCTGTTTGTCAAGTTTAACCAATCACTAATCCATGTCAAAACCACCGCATCATAATATAATTTTAAGTTGGGAACTTTAAGTCCTCCTCGTTCTCTTATATCCTGCATAATCTTGAACCTAACTCTTGGTTTCTTGCCCGTCCAAATAAACTTGTTAATACTCTTTTGCCATCCCTCCAAATTGGCATCTTTTTTTAAAATAGGAATCATTTGAAACAAGAAAAGAAATTTAGGAAGAACATTCATTTTTACTGCTGAAATTCTTCCCAACAGAGATAATTGCAGTTTTTTCCAATCATTTAAATCCTTTTGCACCTTAACCCATAGAGCTTCATAATTATTCTTATACAATTTTGCATTAGAAGCTGTAATATAAACCCCCAAATATTTTATCTTTTTAACCATTTTGAAACCTATAAGTGTAACTAACATATCTTTATCATCCTTAGACATATTTTTCGGTAATATCTTAGTCTTATTACAATTAACCTTAAAACCAGAAACTTTCCCATATTGTGCAATAATTTCAACCACATCAATTACCGAGTCTATCGGCTGAGTTAATGTTAACACTAAATCATCTGCAAAAGCTCTTACTCTATAGTCAATCTTGTTAACCTTAATTCCTTTTATTATAGAAGACTCACGAATTTTAATTAACAAAATCTCTATTGTTAACACAAATAACAACGGAGATAAAGGACATCCTTGTCTAGTTCCTTTTTCAATTTTAAATACTTCTGTTACCCCCCCCCATTAACTATAATCTGTGCTGATTGCTGTTGATAAATAGCCTTAAGTGCAGACAAAAAATTTTCCCCAAAATTCATTCTATCTATAACCTGAAACAAAAACCCCCAATCCAATTGATCAAATGCTTTTTCAGCATCTAAAAATATAAAAGCGGCCGGAATTTGGTTATTCATATCCAAATATTCAATTAAATTAATAATCTGTCTTACATTATACTTCATGTATCTTCCAGTTATAAATCCAGATTGGTCACTATGAA
>NW_015388878.1:14442-19633 GCF_001527695.2 Protobothrops mucrosquamatus
CATTAATCTATTTGCCAATACTTTTGAAAAAATCTTGTAATCTATATTCAATAAAGATATAGGTCTATAATTCTTGGGTTGTGTCAAATCCAGACCCTCCTTTGGTATTAAAGATATAAAAGCAGTCCTCCAAGTAGGAGGTACCTCTTTGCCCAGCAAAATACTATTAAACAGTTCCTTTAATGGTTCTATCATTTCTTCAATTAACATCTTGTAATAAACTGCTGTAAATCCATCTGTACCTGGGGCCTTACCAACCTTTAATTGTTTAATTGCCCCCTTAATCTCCTCAGATGTGATTAAACTATTCATTTTTTCCCTTTGATTATCTGACAATCTAGGAAAATGTGCCTCCTGTAAATACTTATCTATTTCCCCAAATTGTATTTTTTTCAGAGGCATACAACTTAGAATAAAATTCCAAAAAACTCTTCTTAACCAAATTTTGTTGAGATGTCATTTGCGTTACAGAATGTGTTGTATTTCATATACCTTAAACTAGTTGCTGTCTGGTCTGCTATTAACATATTAAATTGTTCCCTAAGCATAGTTATAGATACTTTTAAATTATTATCCATCGGATTTAAAATAAAAGCCTGTTCTTTCAATTTAATCTCCTCCTCTAGCTCTTTTCGTTTTTGAGCTTGCTTTCTCTTATAAGCACTATTCATAGAAATCAAAATACCTCTCATATACGCTTTGCTAGCATCCCAGACTATTGAAATCGGAGTACCTTTATACATATTCAACAAAAAAATTCTTTCAATTGATCTTTACACTTCTGCACATTTATATCATATCTAAATAAATTTTCATTCAATCTGCAAGTTCTTCTCTTCCCTTCTTCACCAAATAATTCCATCCACACCGGACTATGATCTGACAATGTCCTAGGAAAAATCTTAGCATTCTTCACCCTGGAAAGAAAGTCATTAGTTATCAAAAAAAAGTCAATTCTCGAATAGGATTGATGCCTATCCGAAAAAAAAGTATAGTCTTTCTCTTCCATATTCCATTCCCTCCATATATCTTCTAATTCCAGTTCCTCCTTTAAGTCAAAAAAAGTTTTTGGCAATATTGAATTAAAAGCTTTACAGGAACCTTTCTTGTCTTTTCTTGGATCTAAAACACCATTCCAATCTCCCATCATAATAACTGATTTGTAATCCATTTGATTTAGTTTCCGATGTATCAATTTATAAAACTGTTTCTGCTGTTGATTTGGAGCATATAATCCAATGATAAGACATTTCTTCCCATTCAAAAACATTTCAATAAAAACATATCTTCCTTCTAGGTCAGAATCAATCAATTTAGGCAAAAACTCCTTCTTAACATAAATAACTACTCCACCTTTTTTCTGAGGCGCAGGTGCAGTAAAATGTATTCCCAACCGTGAATTAATCAAATACTTTTGATCTTTCGCTGTAATATGAGTTTCTTGCAAGCAGACAACATCATTTTTATGTTGCTTCAAATAGTAAAATATCTTTTTTCTTTTCTGCGGTGAATTCAAGCCATTAACATTCCATGTCAGGAACCTTGCCATCTTTAGTGGCAGAGAGCCTCAGGAACGCCCCTTGCAAATCAGCCGTCACTGATCTCTTCGGTCTCACTCCTCCCGCTGACTCTGAACTTACTTGCTGCACTATGGGTACTGCATCCACTTTTTGTTGCTCTCTTTCTTTGCGTCTATGAGCTGCACGGGTCAATCTCTGTGATTTTGGATCATCTTTAATTTCCAAAAGTTATAACTCAGCTTGAACTTGATCTTGTAAATTAATAACACTTGATGATGATGTAGCTCCTTGAATAACTTTATCTTCAGGAATTCTTTCCTTCCTAGTACCTTGTGGAGACACTGATGAACCTGCTTTCAGAATTGAGCTGTAGAAATCCCTTGCTTTTGCCACCGTGTTGAGCCGATAACGTATGCCCATGTAATTGACCATTATACCAGCTGGTATATCCCATCTGAATTGAATTTGTCTCACTTTCAACTCTTCAGCCAAAAAGGCAAAATCCTTCCTTCTTCTGAGTATCTTGGGTGGTATCTCCTTTAGAATTATAACATCTTGTCCTAAAATTTGAAATCTCTGCTTATAAAAAGCTTGAATAATTTCATTGCGGATTGATTTTCTTGAAAAGTAAATAACAACATCTCTTGGAAGGTTTGTCTTGCAACCCATGAATTAACTCTAAAAATTTTTTCCATTTCTCTCATGATTTCTTCAGGTTGGCAGGACAAAACCAAGGCCAATTCTGCTGCAATTTCCTCCTCCAATTTTTCTTGGACATTTTCTCTCATCCCTCTTATTCTCAATGCATGTTCCATTTCTCTAAATTGTGACATAAGAATCTCATTCTGAGTTATATCCGCATTCTCTTCCACTTTCCCCAGTCTGATTTCCAAAGTTTCAACATGTTCCTCCACTTCCTCCACACGCCCTTCAATGCGTTCTACATGGCCAGCCAAACCTTGCAATGCAAACAATATATCATCTCTCATCTCAACATTTTTTTCTTCAAGTTTCTCCTCAAGTTTCTTTTCAAGCAATTTGTCCATTTCACATCTAATCTGTTTGGCAGTGTCCTTCAGGGCATCTTGTAAATCTTTCAATGTTAAGGCTGGAATTGGAGGAGAAGGCGGGGGAGTAGGTTTTGTCTGCTGTGGTGTTTGTACAGCTGGGGAAGAGCTTGAGCTTTTCTGAGGAACAAAAGTTCCCACACGCTTTGAAGTCATTTTACTTTCTCTTCTCCTCGTATAATTTAATGTCCAATAAAGTTTTGTGAAAACATCCAACAGAAACAGAAGCAGAAGGCTTGCCCACCAACAACAAAATGTCCAAGTCTATTACAATAGGAATCCAGCAGAAAGTAGAAGTAAAATTGAAAGTCTCCAAAAAGTAAAAGTCTCTGTCAAAGACCAAAACGCCCTTCCGCAGCCATTTTTTTTAAACTTAAAATATCAATGAAGAAGCATTATTAACTTCAGAGCTAAAGGCTCAAATCCTTCCAACTTCCAACCTCCTGGATCGCTCTGTCTGCTCATAAAAGTCTACTCACGATCTCCCAAAAGCAGAGGTTGAATTCGCGTCTGGCTTCGTTCACAGGAACGGAGGCAGCCCGAAGCGCGAAGTCCCTGACTCCAGGGGAACTCACCTTCACCCCCACAGCTATAAAACCGTGAGAGCTAGGGAGTTCTACCCCTTTCAGGGAAGCTCCCCCCCTCCCCTTTGCCCGGGGAAGGGGATTCCGAGCTGCGGAGCAGCTGTTAGACTCTGCTCCTGCAGCTCTTACGCATCCTCGGGGCGGGCGGCTCGAAGAAAAGCCGCCATCGGCGCCGGGATTCAAACCGGAAGTCCGGTGGTCTAATTTCTTGACTGGCCGGGTTGACGGTAGGTTCCTGGTGGACAGCCATACCCAGTCTCCCACCGATAGTGGAGGCGTATCCCGCCTCGACCGATCAGCAAACCTTTTGTAGTCAGCCTTGGCCTTCTCCAACTGTCGCTGCACCAATCGATGGATCGCCTGTAACTCTGCCATGTCGTTTGCTGGTGGTCCCGGTGCATCTAATGGGGAAAGAGGGAAAAACCGAGGGTGATAGCCCACATTGGCTAAGAATAAGGTCATCTGCGTGGAGGTGTGCTGGGAGTTATTGAACGCAAACTCAGCCACCGCCAGATAGTCCACCCAATTGTTCTGCTGCTGATTGACATAGCAGCGCAGATATTGTTCCAGGATTCCAATGACCTTCTTGGTCCCTCCGTCAGTTTGGGGATAATGTGCGGACGAGAGGCAGATCTTGACGTCTAACGCCTGCATCAACCCCTGCCAGAAACGGGCTGTGAACTGGGCCCCCCTATCGGACACGACCCTATCAGAAAGACCATGTAGCCGGAACACCTGCTGGATGAACATGCGACCGTTGGCGCGAGCAGACGGCAAGCCACGACATGGAATGAAATGCACCATCTTGGTCAGCATGTCCACCACCACAAACACCGTCGTCAATCCAGAAGACGGGGTAAGTCCGTCAGAAAGTCCATGGACACAGCCCCCCAGGGTCGTTTGGGTGTCGGCAAGGGCTGCAGTAGTCCGGGCGGGGCCCCTGTCGCTGACTTGGCCTGCCTACATGAAATACAATAGGAGAACGTCGTGTCGGATTCAGGGCCACCAGAAGGTCCGGGAGACCAAGTTCAGGGTCTTGAACAGGCCAAAATGCCCCGCCGCCGGATTGTCGTGACACTGTCTGAGGATGAGTCCCCTGAGTGGGCCCCCAGGAACATAGAGCCGATCACGATAGTGGAGGAGTCCATCCGTGACTGTCCATGGGGAATTGGGCCCTACCTCCTCCTTTCGCTGAGCCACCCAACCATCCTGCTGCTGGGCCTCCCGAATCCGAGCCCGTATATCTATCTGCTCTCGTACCGCAGCAAAAGATTCGATAGGGAGCACTGTCCTGGGCAGAAGCTTGTCTTCTGCTCAAGAATATTTGGGCTTCCTGGACAGAGCATCCGCTCTTTGATTGTGACCACTGGGTACGTACGCCACCCGGAAATTGAATCTCGCAAAGAAGAGAGACCACCGGATCTGGCGTTGGTTCAATTTCCGAGCGGTCTGCAGGCTTTCCAAATTCTTATGGTCCGTCTGGACCTCGATTTGATGACGCGCCCCTTCCAGATGATGCCTCCAGGCCTCGAACGCCACTTTAATGGCCAGTAGCTCCTTCTCCCAGATGGTATAGTTGCGCTCCGCCAGATTTAATTTCCGTGAATAGTACACACAAGGGAAGAGGGCACCGCCGGGTGTCGTCGCCTGGAGTAACACCGCCCCAATGGCAATGTCGGAGGCATCCGCCTCCACGACAAACGGCCGTTGCGGGTCAGGATTTTTCAGGATGGGCTCCTTCATGAAGGCTTCCTTCAAAGCCTGGAAAGCCCGTTGTTCTTGAGCATCCCACTGGAACCGAGTCTTTTTCTGCAGGAGCCGAGTAAGGGGGGCTGTCATGGTAGCAAACCCGGGGATGAAAGTCCGGTAATAGTTGGCGAACCCAAGAAGTCGCTGGACATCCTTCACACGACGTGGGGGTTGCCAACTCTGCAAAGACTCAACTTTACTCGGCTCCATGGCGATGCCCTCAGGAGAAATACAGTGACCCAAGAACTCTATAGTCGTCTTGTAGAACTGA
>NW_015388878.1:19644-21582 GCF_001527695.2 Protobothrops mucrosquamatus
AATAGTTGGCGAACCCAAGAAGTCGCTGGACATCCTTCACACGACGTGGGGGTTGCCAACTCTGCAAAGACTCAACTTTACTCGGCTCCATGGCGATGCCCTCAGGAGAAATACAGTGACCCAAGAACTCTATAGTCGTCTTGTAGAACTGACACTTCTCTAATTTAGCATACAGCCGATGTTCTCGGAGCCACTGCAGGACCTGACGAAGATGCTGATGATGCACCTCTCGCGATGGGGAATAGATCAGGATGTCGTCCAGGTATATCACAACGAACTGATCTAACAAGTCCCGGAAAATGTTCATAAAGTGCTGGAACACGGTAGGGGCGTTAGTCAGGCCAAATGGCATCACCTTGTACTCGAAGTGCCCGTACAGAGTACCAAACGCCGTCTTCCACTCATCACCCGACCGAACTCTGACAAGGTTATAAGCTCCACGCAAGTCCAGTTTTGTGAAGATCTTTGCCTCACGGAGCAGGTCCAAGAATTTGGGGATGAGGGGCAGCGGGTATTGGTTGCGCACCGTGATGGCATTCAATTTCCGATAATCACAGCACAGCCGCAATTCACCGGACTTCTTGACGAAGAGTACGGGTGCGGACACTGGCGAGGACGAGGGCCGAATAAAACCCCGAGCCAAATTCTTGTCCAAAAAGTCCCACAACGCGGCCAACTCGGGGTCCGACATGGAATACAAACGCCCCACTGGGAGAGGCGCGTCAGGGACTAAGTCAATGGGGCAGTCATAGGGCCTGTGCGGGGGCAATTGATCTGGCACAGATGTGGCGGATGTGGTCCACGCACTGCAAGCTTGCAAAAGTGACCAAGTTCTGTGACCAATAAATCTGTGGGTCACGCACTCGAAGCCACGCCATTCCCAAGACCACAGGGAAATGCAGGTCTGAGGTGATATAAAACTGGATGGCTTCCTCATGGGTACTGATGGCCATACATAGTGGTTGCGTGGCAGCCTTAATTGGCCCAGACCGAAGCACTCGACCATCAATGGTCTCCACTAACATCGGTGGATCCACGGGGCATTGGGGAATCACCCATTGAGCCACGAATGCTGCGTCTATAAAGTTCGTAGTGGCCCCAGAGTCAATCAACGTATGGACAGGAATCCCCTTGGGCAACTTAGGAAGAATCAGGCGCGCCTCAAAGATCAAATGTTTTGGGGGTCCGTGGGCAGCATCAGAAGGGTGTGGCTCGGAGGTGCGGGACGCCCGACCCAAAAGACCTTTCAGGTCGGGCGTGGGCCGTTTCCCGATAGGGGAGCTGATGGCAGTCTCGGGACAAGCTCCGTCACAGACGCCCCTCGTCGCTTCTTGGGGCAGAAAGCGGCCAAATACCCAGGGTCCCCACAGTAAAAACACAACCCCCCCGAACGTCGCCTGTTCATCTCTGCCACCGATAGACGAGGTCTGGCAGCACCTAACTCCATTGGCTTTTCCCTCTGGACCGGGGTCGCACTCACAATGGGGGCCGTACGGGTCTCTGGGATGGCACGGCGACTCCTTCGCTGCTGCAGCCGGGCGTCGATCCGCAGACAGAGATGAACGAGCCCAGTAAGGTCCGGGGGAATATCAACACGGGCCAGCTCATCCAGCATCTCCTCCGACAACCCATCCTGGAAAGCGTCCACGAGCGCAGCCTCATTCCAGGCTGAATCCTGGCTAAGCAGCCGAAATTCGCTGATATAGCCCTGCAGGGGGCGTCGGCATTGCCTCAGAGCCTTCAAACGCCGGGTAGCTGTCTGGGTCTTGATGGGGTCTTCATACATTAACCGCATGTACTCACAAAACCCCACAAAGTTGTCCATCAATGGACTAGGTTGGGCTAGCAAGGGTGTGCCCCAACGAGCTGCAGAACCAGAGAGCATGCTTATCATAAACCCCACTTTATCCCGGTCAGTGGGGAAATCATCTGCTTTCA
>NW_015388878.1:23609-44807 GCF_001527695.2 Protobothrops mucrosquamatus
GAGAACCACCGTAAAACGGTGCCCCCCAACCCCAACCCCCCTAACCGGTGCAACAAGATACCATGGTCGATGGTATCAAAAGCCGCTGAGAGGTCTAGCAGGACCAGGATAGAGGAACAGCCTCTATCCCGAGCCCTCCAGAGATCATCAACCAACGCGACCAATGCCGTTTCCGTGCTGTGCCCAGGCCGGAAGCCGGGCTGGCGCGAGTCTAGATAGACAGTTTCTTCCAGGTGCTGAGGGAGCTGTCGTGCCACCACACTCTCAACAACCTTCGCAAGAAAGAGAAGGTTGGAGACAGGACGGTAGTTGGCCAAAACAGCCGGGTCCAGGGAGGGCTTCTTGAGAAGGGGCCTCACCACCGCCTCTTTCAAGGCGGCCGGCAAGAACCCCTCACTCAAAGAGGCGTTGACGATTCCCTGGAGCCAGCCTCGTGTAACCTCCCGGCAGGCCAGTATCAGCCAGGAGGGACACGGGTCCAGTAGACATGTGGTGTTCAGCCGTCCCAGCATCCTGTCCATGTCCTCGGGAAGTGGGCTTGCTTCGAAAACAGGTCTGTCACATTCCAAATCATGGTGTTTCCCCCACTCTCTGGTAGCTCTACTATAAAGTCCATGGCTA
Source organism: Protobothrops mucrosquamatus (assembly GCF_001527695.2). NCBI lineage: Eukaryota > Metazoa > Chordata > Lepidosauria > Squamata > Viperidae > Protobothrops > Protobothrops mucrosquamatus. The sequence continues at coordinate 24,231 of NW_015388878.1, forward strand.
TCTCCTCCCAGGGTCTGGTCGGATTAGCCACCTGCTGCAACAGTCCCAGACTCTTCCCTGGTAGTCTCTTACTGGCCGCACAAACTGCACAGCTCCTCACATAGCTTTCAATGTCTTTTTTCATCTTTGGCCACCAGAACTGACGATTAGCAAGGTGCAAAGCCTTTAGAAATCCAACATGGCCCGCTTGGTTAGCATCGTGGCTACGCTGTAGGATTTACAGTTGCAGGCTGTCTGGGACATATAGCTTGTCCCCCTTCCACGCCAAACCATCCCTCATGGTTAAATCTCTTTTATGAGCCACAAACCAGGTGTCGGTCTGTAGCTCTTGCTTCAGTTGTTGGGCAAATGCATCAGTGGGAGGTGAGCTCTTCTTCTCTTGCTGCCTGGTTGTAGCTTGCGCCGCTGGCTGGCTATTGGGAACGATGGAACTCACCACCTCCCCCCGAGTGCTTTTATACTGGGGCATGTGGGACAGGGTGTCAGCAAGGAAATTCTTCCCCCCTGGAATGTATTTCAACTCAAAATCAAATCTTTTGAAGTACTGCGCCCATCATACTTACTTGGGAGACAGCTTGCGGGGAGTCTTAAGGGCTTCCAAATTTTTGTGGTCAGTCCACACCTCAAATGGGGCTTTACTTCCCTCCAGGAATTGCTTCCATGTCAATAACGCCCATCGCACCGCAAACGCCTCTTTTCTCCCATACAGCCCATCCCTTATATAAATGCTCATGTAGCACCTCATGAGTTGCACAAACATGGCAGGGGCCCCCTGCAGTCCAAAAGGCATCACTCTAAATTGGTAGCTCCCAAGGGGGCAGTTGAAGGCAGTCTTCCACTTGTCGCCGTCCTTGATTCTCACCCGATAGTACGCCTCCCTCAGGTCTAACTTCGTAAATATTTTCCCTTTGGCTAAATGCCCTAGCATGTCCTTCATGAGATGGAGGGGGTACATGTTCTCCACACACACTCTGTTAATCCCACGGAAATCAACACACAATCTCAGCAACCCAACTTTCTTTTCTTTAAAGAGCACTAGTGCTGCCACTCGAAATTTCGCCGCCTGAATAAACCCCCTCGCCAAGTTCTTATCAATGTAGTCCCTCAACTCCTTCATCTCCTTCGGAGTCATGGAATACATTTTTGGTTTGGGAAGTTTTGCCCTGGGCAGGATCTGTTTTCAGTTATAAAGGTTTTTATTGAGTTTTATAAGGTTAGGGATGAGATAGGGTCGGGATAGGGATTAAGGTTCAGGGTAGGGTTAAGATCGGGATTGGGAACAACATTGGGGTTACTCCCCAATAACATTTTCAAGCTTTAGCAAGCAGACTATTGTCCGGGTACATATGTTCAGTTAACGCTAATTAATATAATGGTAAGTAGCTGTAGTAAATATGATAAATGATAATCATAAACAGTATCAGTTGGTCAATACATATCATTCTTCTTACTAATATATATTCAAAATAACATATCACATTCATTTCTCACTAGTTTGTTTCCCTAACCATTGGTAAAAATTATCCCATGTTCTAAAATAAACTGAATCTTCTTTCTCTTTAATCTCTAAGGTTAATCTATCCATTTCTGCACATTCTAAGATTTTCTTAATTAAAATCTCTTCAGTTGGTAAGTTTTCATTTTTCCAATATTGGGCAAATACTATTCTCACTGCTGTCAGTACATGCAATATTAAATACTCATTCTCCTTCTCATAACTAGTTCCTAATATTCTTAACAAAAACAGTTCTGGTTTAAATTCTATCTGTCTTTTAGTCATCTTTTCCAGCCATATATGTATCTTAACCCAAAAGTTTTTCGCTTTAGGGCATATCCACCAGATATGATAGTAAGTACCTGGTCTTTGTTTGCATTTCCAACAATTATTCGAAGTGTTTTTAAACATTTTCGCTAATCTTACTGGTGTCATATGCCATCTATAAAACATTTTATGCAAATTTTCTTTGTATGAGACTGCTTTAGTCAATTTAATATTTCTATCCCATAATTTTTGCCAGTCTTCCAAATCTATAGAATATCCAAAGTTTTTTGCCCATGTTATCATTGTTTTTTTTACTTGTTCTTCTTCCATCTTCAAGTTTAATAGAAATCTATAAAGTTTCTTAATCAAGTTTTCATCTGTTTTTAACAATATTTGATCAAATTCTGTCTGTTCTTTATAGAATCCCATTGTCTTTACATCTTTTTCATATCTTGTTTGAATTTGCAAATATGGCCACCATGCTAAGTCAATACCTTGTCGTTGTAAATCTTGTCTGTCTTTCAATTTTCCTTCATTGTCCAAGATATCTTTATAAGTGACGACTTTGTCATAGTTAATTAAATTTGGGTAAGCAAAAGCTTCCATTGTTGAAAGCCATTCAGGTAGTTTAATATAAATTTTCTGCTTTATTTTTTCCCATTCTAAAAGAAGTACATTCCTTATAAAGTGGTTTTGAAAGTATCTATGTATTTTATTTTTTCCGTACCATAGGAAGGCATGCCAACCAATTTGTAGGTCACGCCCCTCTAGGTACAATAGTCTTTTATTTCTCAGCGTTATCCATTCTTTAAGCCATGGTAACATGACTGCTTGATAATATAGTCTCCAGTCCGGGAGTCCAAATCCTCCACTATCTTTAGCTTCTTGTAACATTTTCACTTTAATTCGTGCTTTCTTCCCTTGCCAAATAAATCTCAATATTGTTGCATTTATGTCATCAAAAAAGACCTTTCCCAGTTTTACAGGAATCATTTGGAATAGGAAGAGTACATTCGGTAAAATATTCATTTTCACTGTAGCTATTCTTCCTAGCAATGACAATTAAAGATTTTTCCACTTTTCCAAGTCCACTTTTATTTGTTTCAACAATCTTTCATAGTTGTCTTCTTTTAACGTTATACATCTTGCTGTTAAGTAGATTCCTAAATACTTAACTTTTTTAACTATTTGCAAGTTTGTCTTTTTTGTAAGTTGACTTTTCTGTTTGTCTGTTAAGTTCTTTGTTAATACTTTAGTTTTTTCTCTATTTATTTTCAAACCTGCCACTTCTCCAAACTTTTCTATTTTCTCCAATAGTTTAGTAGCTGTTTCCAGTGGCTCCTCCAAGATAAAAACCAGGTCATCCGCGAAAGCTTCTAATTTATATTTGTGTTCTTTTATCTCCAGTCCTTTAATTTCTATGTCTTGTCTGATGTTTCTATTCAATACTTCCAATGTTAGTATAAATAACAGTGGGGATAGTGGACATCCCTGTCTTGTACCTTTTTTAATATCAAAGTTTTCTGTATAATCTCCATTTAAAATTTTTCTGGATGTTTGTTTATGGTAAATTGTTTGAATTGCATTTATAAAATTTTTCCCAAAATCCATTTCTATCAGCTGCTGAAACATAAATTGCCAATTTAAATTGTCAAAGGCTTTTTGTGCATCAAGAAATATTAATGCCATCTGTTTCCCTGGGTGATTTTCATAGTACTCTAAAACATCCAAAATCATTCTTAAGTTATTTTTTATCTGTCTTTTAGGTAAAAAGCCATTTTGATCTGTATGTATGAATTCAGTCAAGAATTTCTTAATTCTTTCTGCCATTATCAAAGCAAAAATTTTGTAATCCACATTTAATAGCGATATTGGTCTGTAGTTTTTTATTTGTGTAAGGTCGGTATCTTCCTTGGGTATCAAAGTAATATTAGCTTCAGTCCACGACTTTGGTATTTTAGTCTCCAAAAAGATTTCATTACACAGTTCTTTCAACGTCGGACTTAATACGTCTTGTAATGCTACATAAAATTCTGCGGGAAGTCCATCTGGATCCAGAGTCTTATCTTTCTTTTCTCTTTAATATATTTAATATATATATTAAATATATTAAAAATATATTAAATATATATTAATATATATATATTTAATATATTTTGAATATTCTCCGGGATTTTTGGCAAGTCTGTTTTTTTAAGTTGACTGTATTTTTTCTTTAGGAACTTCCTCTGCCTTATAAAGTATCTCATAGTAGTCTAATGATTTTTTTCAATGCATCATTGTGGAACTGTAATTCTCCTTTTGAATCTTTTAGCTTATTTATCGTTCTTTTTTCTTTTTCTCTCTTCGATCTATATGCTAGCCATCTCCCCAGCTTATTGGCATTTTCAAAAAAAATCTGTTTAGTCCTTTTAATCTGTTGTGCCATTATATCCATCTCTGCCAAGTTTAATTTATGTTTTATTATCTCCATTTGTTTCTTGAGGACTTTCTTTTGTGGGTCTATTTGTAACTCTAGTTCCAATTTTTAAAGTTCTTCTCTCAGCTTTAATTGTAGTCGTTTCTTTTCTTTATTCTTTTTTAGAGGCATAGGTTATGGCCAACTCTCTAAAATATGCTTTGGCTGTGTCCCATACATTTTGGAGGGATGTTTCTTCTTTCTTGTTTATTTTAAAAAAGAATTCCATTTCCTTTGTTGCTAGTTGTAAGAATTCTTTTTCTTTCAATATAGATTTATTCAGGGACCATCTTAGCTTTTTCTTGGTTCCTTTCCAAGTCATTTTTATTGGGTTGTGGTCTGCCCAAACATTAGTTTCTATCTCCACCTCTTGTATAATCATTTTCAAATCAAAGGATGTCCATATCATATCAATTCTAGACCATGACTTATGTCTATTTGAATAGAATGTATATTGTAGTTTTTCTGGGTTTCTCTCTCTCCATGTGTCTTGAATACACAATTCTTTCATTTTTGAAAACGCTTTAGGTAATATATTTCCTTCTTTTCTTCCTTGTTTATGGCTTTTATAGTCCAGAGTCGCATCTGCTATTGCATTAAAATCTCCCATTATACAAAGATTTTGGTAATTTAAGTCCAATATTTTTTTGTGTAGTTGTTGATAAAATTGCTCTTGCTTATCGTTAGGTGCATATATTGCTACCATCAATATCTGTTTTTGATCCACCATAATTTCCACCATTAATATTCTCCCCTCTTCATCTGCATAGATTTGTTTGGGATTCATCTTTTCTTTAATATAAAGGGCTATTCCTCTTTTCTTTTGAGATGCGAGTGTGAAATAAAGTTTCCCCATTTTCGGTTGTTCTAGGATTTTGAAATGTCTCTTAATGTGTATTTCTTGGAGGCAAATTATGTCCATTTTTAGTTTTTGTAGTCTTGTAAAAATTTTCTCCTTTTTGAAGGAGAGTTTAGTCCATTTATATTTATTGATAAGATTCCAGTCTCCTCCATCTCTTTCAGTTATATCTAGGTATCAATCTTCTAGTCAATCTTATCTGTCTCTGGTCTCTCGGTCTTGCTCCTTCTTCTGAATATGTATTTTTGACTTCTTCCTCCTCTGTTTGTTTAGCCGCTCCTTCAGCTACCGTTTCCTCTTGCTTCTTGGGTTCAGGATCACCTTTTCCCAAAAATGCTCTGTGGTTGTCAAAAAATTCCATTGCTTTAAGCAGTGTATCCAGTCTATATCTTTTCATGTCCCAGTAGATTAAGATCTCTTCTGGAATCAACCATCTAAAATTCACTCCTTTTTCGACCAATTTCCTGGTTAAAAACTGATAAGTCTCTTCGAACTTCTCTTATCCTTCTAGGAATTTGTTTGAGAACTACTACTTCTTTTTTTTTGTATTTTAACGGTTGATCTCTTACTTTTCTCAGAATCTCATCTCTTATGGATCTTTTGAGAAATCTAACATGGACTTCCCTGGGCACTTTATTTCTTCTAGCATAGTTTGAGTTAACTCTATAGATCTGGTCCAATTCTCCTTCCATTTGAATCTTCCCCATTCCTAGAACATCCGCAAGTAGCTCAGTTATCAAGTCTAAGAGGTCCTCTTCCTTGTCTTGTATTATATTTTGAAATCTTAAAAAATATGAAGCTCTTTCCATCTCTATGACCGCCAATGAATCTTCCAATTCTCCATTTATTTGGGCCAATTTTTCATTTTCATCTTTTAAGGATTCTAATTTCTGGTCAACTTCCACTGATTTGTCTTCTATTTTTTGGATCCTTTGTTGATTGTCTGTAATCATCTGTTTAAAATTTTCAATTAGAGAGTCTATATTAGTAATTTTTGGGTTCATTTTATCAAGATCATTTTTCAAGTCTTCATAATTTTTTGTTCAGGTTGCCGTCTGCGGTGCAATTGCTTGCAAAATTTCTTGAGTATCTTTTTGTTGAACATCCATTTTTTCTTGCTGCAGCAATGTCGTGATTGATTTCTGATATACTGGACTTGCAGAAGTCGAGGCAGGGGCGGAAGATCCTTTTTTCCCAAGTTCAGATAGGTTTGAAGCGCTCATCTTTGTCTTTATATCTTGTATTGTAATCCACCAGGTAGCCAAATGGCCAACTTTTATAATCCAATAGACTCCTATTGCTAGGAGGGAAATCCATAAAAATAATAATAGAAAGAAAAAGTAAAAGTAAAAGATAGCAACAAGACAAAAAGAAGGAAGCAATAAAAAAAGGAGAGGAAAAAATAGTCCCAGAATAAAAAGGATAAAAAGAAAGAAGAAAAGAAAAAGCAAAAATATCAAAATTATAGTCCACCAGATTCTGTTCAGAGAGATTTCTTAATTTCTAGTTCTTCTAAGACCGCTTGTTATAGTTCCAAAGCACAGTATTTATAATCCAAGGAGGCAGATGGCTCCAAGTAGTATTTGTTTATTAATATAGTCTGTCTTGTGAAGCCAAATAAACCAGAAGAAAATCTTTTCTCAGCAAAGTTTCAAGGTCTTAGATAAAGAATGTCTGGGCATGCAGCCAAAGTTCTAATCTAAATAAACTCCAGGCAAGAGAAAGTGAAAATAGTTCTCAATGTAGCCACAAGGCACCGCTAAGTATCCATTCCCAGCACTTTAAAAGGGAAAAAAATAGTCAAGAGAAAATTTTTTTTTATAGTTTAAAAGGTAAAAAATAATAATTGCAGTGGGTTTCCAACAAAAAACAAAGGCAAAAAGTCTCTAAACAGGGGTGTCAAACTCAATTTCATTGAGGGCCGCATCAGCATTGCGGTTACCCTCGGGGGGGCGGGTGTGTGTGGCCAGGGTGGGTGTGGCCTACTGGGTGGGCGTGGTTTCGGCAGGCAGCGGGGTGCTCTCCTCACAGCGTCGAGAGGTTGAACCGGGCGGTGCGAAGCTCACCAACTTTGCACCTTGCTGCCTGCTGAAACTGGGCAGGCTGGGGGCTAGGCAGCATTGCACTTCTCATCAGATTCGTGCCACCCAGCTCAGCTCTTGGCGCTGTGAGGAGAGTGCCCCACTGCCTGCCGAAACCGGGCAGGCTGGGAGCTGGGCGGCCTCGTGTTTCTTTTTGGATTTGCGCCGCCCGGCTCAGCCTCTCAGCGCTGTGAGGAGAGCGCCCCGCTGCTTGCCAAAACCCCTCCCCCAGAGTCCATCAAGCCGGATATGGCCACTTCCAGGCGATGGTGCATTTCTTCATTCCTCACAAAGGGTGACACCTCCCCAGCATGCACCCAGGGGGTGGGGCCAACACGGCAGGGGCTGGTTCCTCAATGTTTCCAGACGGCCTTGTGGAGCTAAGACTGAATGCATTTCAGCATAGATGGCCACCACAAAATTGTACATTGGCTCCCGGCCGGCCTGGGCCAGGGCCAAGGCAGAGGGGGCCATTCCCTCACTGTTTCCAGGATGGCTTCGCGGGCCACATGAAACCACTTCGCGGGCTGCATCCAGCGCCCGGGCCTTGTGTTTGACATGTCTGCTCTATAAGAACAGGAGCTTCCCAAATTTATCTTAAGCCTCAGACAGCTTTACTATATAAAAAGTTTTTAAGTTGCCAAAAAGCTTAAACTGCCGCTTGAGTTCAGGAGGGGGAGAAGAAAAAAAAAATTCCACCCCCTGCCTAAAAGTGAAAGGCTTCACTCTCGATCTGTAAAAGAGCTATTTGCCAAAAATCCACCTCTACTGAGAAAGAAGACGGTATTCTCACCCAGCTCAGCTGCTTGCTGTCATTCTGTGCTTCTTCTCCGTCTCCGACGATCAGCTGGTAATGGCGGACCGCATAAATGCGGTCCGCCTTTCTTCTGCTGATTCCGGGGGCTCCTTTGGCTCCAGCGAGCCGGCTACTGCTGACCCGCAGTCCCCAAAACTTCACCCCTTGGTGGCCACCTCTCCAGAGCGGCTTTCAGCCCAAACGGACCCACTGGCAGGTGAAAATCAGACCCGGGGAGAGGAGAATCTTTTCACCGGGTCTATTCTTCAGCACGTCACCGGAAACTCCTCGCCTTGGGCAGGATCTTGATGGCACAGTCCGTGGGGCGGTGAGCGGGCAGTATGTCGCACTCTTTCTTGCTGAATGCTTCCATGAGGTCTCGGTACTCCCTCGGGATGGATTACTGCTCCTCCCCCTCCTCCGATGCTCCCTTGCTGCTCTCAGGGGTTTTCCTCTCCTCCCCTTCCTTCTCAGGCTGCCCTGTTTTCTTGCCAGGAGGGCTCGGGACCTGCTTCCTCATAATCATTCTCTTTGAAGCTTTCTCCCAATAGATCCGGGGCCCCCACTTGGCTAACCAAGCCAGGCCCAGGATCATATCTTCTGCCATCTTTGGGGTGACCATAAAACAAATAGTCTCTTGGTGGTCCCCCAATTCTAGCTGCACCAGCTCCATCATATAGGAAGCGGCTTTGCTCCATATCAGTGTGCCATCAACCTGCTCAAACTTCACAGGTTTCTTGAGCTTCCTCACATGTAATCCTAGCCTCTGCACCACGGCTTGATTAATTAGACAATGGGAGCAGCCTGAGTCTACGAGGGCCTTCACCATCCCCCTCACCCCTGAGCGGGATGCCTTGAGGTCTACCCTAACTTCAAGGTGGTTGTCAGGTCCACTCACCATTGGGTCATCCTCTCCCTCACTTTTGCTGTCATAGAGAAGCATTGGCGGCTCCTTTTCGGTCGGAGTTCCATCCCCTTCATACTTTGAGGGGGAGACCTCAACGACCTGGGCTGCGGCTCGCAATTTCTCCTTTCCCTTTTTCAGTGGCCTTTCAGGCTTCGGAGGGGGAGGGGCAGCGGGACCAACTCTGGGCGTTGGTGCTGGGCATACCGCTGCCTGATGGCCCTCCTGGCTGCAGTGGAAGCACAGGATGGGGGCGCAATTTGGAGCTTCAGCAGAAGCAGGGGACGCCGTCGGCAGCTGCTTTCCTCCTACCACGTGCCTTTCTTGGCCTCTTTTTGGTTGCCTTTGAACCCTTCGTGGTTTTTGTACAACGTGAGGTCTAGCTCCACAGTGGTGACCAGCTGGTACCAATTGTTGAGCTGGTCCGGGATCCCTTGGGCAAGGCACAAGTGGAACAGGTCACAACTCAGCCTTCCTTGGAAGTACTGCGTTAGGAGTCCTTCAGGCCAGTGTCTTTGTCTACCTGCGATCCTCCTGAACTCTCTGAACACTTCAAGGAAATTCCAGGCATATTTATTCAGAAAAAGTCTTTAATCATGGACACATTGTCGGCACATATTGAATGCGGTGACCCAGGAACTCGATAGTCGTCTGGTAGAACTGGCACTTCTGTAGTTTGGCATATAGCCGATGTTCTCGGAGCCGCTGCAGGACCTGACGGAGATGCTGATGGTGCATCTCTCGCGATGGGGAATAGATCAGGATGTCGTCCAAGTAGATCATGACAAACTGATCTAACAAGTCCCGGAAGATATCGTTCATAAAGTGCTGGAACACGGCAGGGGCGTTGGTCAGGCCAAATGGCATCACCGTGTACTCGAAGTGACCGTACCGAGTACCAAACGCCGTCTTCCACTCATCACCCGACCGAACTGACAATGTTATAAGCTCCACGCAAGTCCAGTTTTGTGAAGATCTTTGCCTCACGGAGCTGGTCCAAGAGTTTGGGGATAAGGGGCAGCGGGTATCGGTTGCGCACCGTGATGGCATTTAATTTCCTATAATCACAGCAAAGCCGCAATTCACCGGACTTCTCCTTGACAAAGAGCACGAGTGCAGACACTGGCGAAGACGAGGGCCGAATAAAACCCCGAGCCAAATTCTTGTCCAAAAAGTCCCACAACGCGGCCAACTCGGGGTCCGACATGGAATACAACCGCCCCACTGGGAGAGGTGCGTCAGGGACTAAGTCAATGGGGCAGTCATAGGGCCTGTGCGGGGGCAATTGATCTGCCTCAGACTTGCTGAAAACATCAGCATAATCCGCCAATTCAGAGGGTAAGGAGACCCCCATGGGCCCCTCTACCTGACCGGCACAGATGTGGCGGGTGTGGTCCACGCACTGTAAGCTTGGAAAGGTGAACAAGTTCTGTGACCAATAAATCTGTGGGTCATGCGCCCAGAGCCACGCCAGTCCCAAGACCACGGGAAAATGCAGGTCTGATGTGATATAGAACTGGATGGCCTCATGTGAACTGATGGCCATACATAGCGGTTGCGTGGCGGCCTTAATTGGCCCAGACAGGAGCACTCGACCATCAATGGTCTCCACTAACATCGGCGGATCCACCGGGCATTGGGAATCACCCATTTAGCCACAAATGCTGCGTCCATAAAGTTCGTCGTGGCCCCAGAGTCAATCAACGCATGGATGGGAATCCCCTTGGGCAGCCTAGGGAGAATCAGGGGCGCCTCCAATATCAGATGCCTTGGGGGTCTGTTGGCAGCATCTGAAGGGTGTCGCTCGTTGCGGGATGGCCGACCCAAAAGGCCTTTCGGGTCGGGCGTGTGCCGTTTCCCGACAGGGGAGCAGATGGCAGTCTTGGGACAGGCTCAGTCACAGACGCCCCTCGTCGCTTCTTGGGGCAGAAAGCGGCCAAATGCCCAGGGTCCCCACAGTAAAAACACAACCCCCCCCGAACGTCGCCTGTTCATCTCTGCCACCGATAGGCGAGGTCTGGCAGCACCTAACTCCATTGGCTCCTCCCTCTGGACTGGGGTCTCACGCACAACGGGGGCAGTACGGGTCTCTGGGGTGGCACGGCGACTCCTTCGCTGCTGCAGCCGGGCGTCGATCCGCAGACAGAGATGAATGAGCCCAGTAAGGTCCGGGGGAACATCAACACGGGCCAGCTCATCCAGCATCTCCTCCGACAATCCATCCTGGAAAGCGTCCACGAGCGCAGCCTCATTCCAGGCTGAATCCTGGCTAAACAGCCGAAATTTGCTGATATAGCCCTGCAGGGGGCGTCGGCCTTGCCTCAGAGCTTTCAAACGCCAGGTAGCTGTCTGGGTCTTGATGGGGTCCTCATACATCATCCGCATGTAATCACAAAACCCCACAAAGTTGTCCATCAATGGACTAGGTTGGGCTAGCAGGGGTGTGCCCCAACGAGCTGCAGAACCAGAGAGCAGGCTTATCATAAACCCCACTTTATCCCGGTCAGTGGGGAAATCATCCGCTCTCACACTGATATACAGGTGGCATTGTCCCATGAAAACAGGAAACATGTCCGGGTTGCCATCAAATTTGTCCGGCCTCACCACTTGGCATTTTCTCCTGGGTGGTGGTGGAGCAGCAGGAACATGGGCAGATAGCTGAGCAACTTCGGCAGATAACAAAGCCAGCTGCTAGGAGAGCTGGGCGTTCTCAGCACGTAGCTGCTCCATGATAGTAGGGGGTGAGGCTGAAGGCAAACTGTTCTATCCCAGCCTATAGCCGTCCTTGTTAAAGGCACAAGGACCAAACTCCTGTTGATAAAATAGGCTGGAGACTTAAACAAAACAAACCCCTTTTAATATGGGTGACAAACCTTCCAAATAGTCCATAATAGACGGATGAAAAGCAGATGATAATCCTTGAGATCATCCAATTAATTTAAGGAAACTCCTCCAAAACGTCGCTGTGAACTGTACCCCCCTATCCGAAATTATTCGCTTAGGGGCCCCATGCAGACGGTAGATATGTTTCAGGAACAATTTAGTCAGTCATTGGGCAGATGGGAGTCCTTTGCAGGCGATGAAATGAGCCTGCTTCGAAAACAGGTCTATCACAGTCCAGTTGACAGTATTTCCTTTGCTTTCAGGTAGGTCTACGATAAAGTCCATAGCTATTTCTTCCCAGGGTTGAGAAGTGTCTGCCACCAGCTGCAGTAACCCAGGGGTTTTCCCTGGGATTCTTTTCATTGTGGCACATAAGGTACAACTCTTTACATAGTTTTCCACATCCCGTTTCAGCCCCGGCCACCAAAATTGCCGGCGGGTGAGATGTAGAGTTTTTAGATATCCAAAATGTCCAGCCTGTTTTACATCGTGGCTGTGTTTGAGAGCATTAAGACGGAGGGCTTCAGGCAAATACAGCTTCCCCCCCCTTGTAAGTCAAACCATCCCTGCATGTCAGGGAGGTTTGATTATCTTTGAACGATTGATCGGTGAGGAGCTCTCATTTTATTTTCTTTGCCCCAGGGTCATCAGGATTTGGGACCCTGCGAGGCGTGAGCTGAGCGGCAGTTTGTGGATTGGAGATAATTGCTTCATTAACCTCTTCGCGTTCGCTTTTGTATTGGGGCAATCTCGATAGCGCATCAGCTAGGAAGTTTTTTCTTCCTGGTATGTACTTTAGAGTGAAGTTGAAACGGTTAAAGTACTGTGCCCACCGTACTTCCTTTGGGGACAATTTGCGGGGAGTTTTCAGTGCCTCTTGATTTTTATGATCTGTCCATACTTCAAATGGCACCTTGCTCCCTTCTAGATAGTGTCGCCAGTTTAACACTCCCCACCTAATAGCAAAGGCCTCCTTCTCCCAGACTGCCCATCTCCTCTCGCTTTCAGTAAATTTTTTAGAAGTGTAGGCACAGGGTTGTAGAATTCCACTTTTTTTCTTCTGCAGTAATACAGCTCCGGCTGCCATGTTGCTGGCGTCAGCTTGGATTACAAAGGGTTCCCCTGGGCAGGGGTGCTTTAGGACCGGTTCAGCAGCCAATAGTCTTTTTAAATTCTCAAAAGCTGTTTGACAGCTCATAGTCCATGTAAGTGGCTGGCCCGGTTGCGGTTTTCCTCCTCCTTTGCCTGTTTTGAGTAATTTTGTAAGGGGTAGGGCAATTTTGGCAAAGGAGGGGATGAATTGACGATAGACGTTGGCAAACCCTAAAAAACTCTGAAGCTGTTTCCGAGTCTTTGGGGGCTGCCACTCAATTACAGTTTTCACTTTGGCTGGATCCATTTCAATGCCCTCGTTGGAAATTCTGTAGCCAAGATAATCTAATCGGGTCTGGTGAAATTCACATTTTGACAATTTGGCATAAAGCTTGGCATTCAATAATTTCTTTAACACTTCTCTCACCAGTTTTATGTGATCAGTCATATTCGTGCTGTATATCAGGATGTCATCAAGATACACCAGAACTCCTTTGTACAAGTGATCATGTAGGACCTCATTGATCAACTGCATGAATACGGCTGGGGGCCCCTGTAGTCCAAATGGCATGACTTTGAACTGATAGCTCCCCATAGGACAGTTGAAGGCAGTTTTCCACTCGTCTCCCTCCTTTATTCTCACCCGGTAATATGCCTCTCTCAGGTCTAATTTAGTGAAGACACTCCCCTTAGCCAGATGGGTTAATAAGTCTTTGAGAAGGGGGAGGGGTTATTTGTTTTCCACACTCACAGCGTTGAGACCCTTATAGTCTACGCAGAGACGAAAAGACCCATCTTTTTTTTCTTTGAACAACACAGGGGCTCCCACAGTAGATTTGGTCCGTTCAATGAACCCCCTTGTTAGGTTTTTGTTCACGTATCGCTGCATCTCCTCCATTTCGAGGGGGACATAGCGTACATTCTCAGTCGTGGGAGGTTGGCTCCTGGCACCAGTTCGATAGAGCAGTCATTGGGTCTGTGAGGTGGCAGGGCATTGCATTCTTTTTCACTAAATGCCTCCGTTAGGTCCCGGTATTTGTTGGGGATGAGTGGTTCGTCTGGTGGCGGTGAGGCAGCCAAGTGCGCTTGTTCATTGGGTGGCCTAAAGTGTCCCGCAACGTCAGTTGAATCAGTGGGAGGCTCAGGCCCTATAGGTAGTCTCACAGTTCTCATTCCTTTCTCCCACCAGATAAATGGCTTCCATTTGTCTAACCAGGCTAAACCTAGGATCACAGCCTCAGTCATTTTTGGGGCCACCAGGAAGCGAATAAACTCCCAGTGCGCACCTATTTCTAGGCGTAAGGGCTCAGTTAATTGTGTGACTAAAGTCCCTCCCATCAGGGAGCCATCAGCTTGCTCGAACCTCACAGGTTTGGAGAGCTGTTTTGCCCGTATGCCCATTTTCATGGTAAAGGGTAGGCTAATAATACATTGGGTGCATCCCGAATCGATTAGCACGTTTAAGTCCATTTGTGCCCCCGACTTAGGGATTATAAGCTTGGCGGCCAATGAAAAAGGTGGGTTTTGTCGACTCACCATCGGGTCATTCTCTCCTTCGTCATCGCTGTCTAAGGCGGGTAGAGCAGGGGAGGGTCCACCCGGAGTTCCGGCGTCCTCTTGTGTGTGGGGTGTAATCTGGGTAACAGGTTCTTGCATGACCCGGTTGGATTTTTCTCTCGTTAGCCCTTGGGCAGGTTTCCTTCTCGCCGCTGGTTCCGGTCTGCTCTGCAGTTGGGGGTAGGGGACCGGACAGTTTGCTGCTCGATGTCCCTCCTGTCCGCAACGGAAACACTTAATTGCACGTGGCCTGGGTCTCTCAGCCATCGCAGTAGTCGGAGGTTTTCGTGGGGGTGATTGTTGTTCGAGTTGCTCTGGCTGCTGCTCAGATTCAGGTGGGGGAGGCTTCTTATAGCGGGCGAGCTGAACGTCTAGCTTCACCGCTGCCTGGTACCATTCTCACAGCTGATCAGGTACTGCTTGATAGCAACAGGCCTGAGAGAGGTAATCGTCTAATCCCTCAATGAAGTGATGGATTAGGGACTGCTCTGGCCACCCCTCTATTCGACCTGCTATCTTGCGAAGCTCTCGCACGTACTCCAGGGCAGGCCTGCCAGCTTGTTTTATTTTGTGGATTTGTTCTCTTGCTTTTAGGCCAAGGGATGGATCCTCAAATCTTTCTTTCAGACCTAGGAGGAAGAGATGGGGGTCCTCCAATTCTGGGGCTTGCTCATTATATAAATTGTTCAGCCATTCGGATGCGTCTCCCTCTAGGCTGGACGCAATCACATCGACCATGGCCCCTGGGTCCGGGTAGAGATAGGCCCAGCGATTCAAGTGAGAACGCACTTGGTTGAGGAAAAAAATCAGCTTCTCTGGGTCCCCATCGAAGGTTGCTCTGAAAGGTGGAGCAATTATAGGCTGTTGGGGCCCCCACTGTGGCTGTTGCTGCTGGCCCCATCCTGTTTGCTGGTTTATGCCCAGGGGTTGCACATTCGGGGGCTGGGGCCAATCTCCTTGCTGTGGTCGTTCTCCCACCAGCTGCTGATCTCCTGGCTCCTGCACCACCTCAAGCTGTTGCAAGGCCTCTATCAGCTGTGGTGAGCTCAGAAGTGTTTTACCCTCTGCCTGCTAAGAATGCCACACTCCCCATTGTTGCAGAGGCCTCAGACTGGGATTCCTTCTCTCTTCAGGCCTGGAGTCCCTGACGGGAAGACAGGGTCTTGAAGGCTGTCTGATATACAATGGAGGGGCTGCAGGCTTCCCTCTGCAGGAGTGGATTTCTGCCTCTCTCTGGGGTTTGAAATATTTCCAGTAACTCACCCAGGTTTTGAGTGGTAGTTTGTCCGTTGTCTGTCCACCGATTTGCATTTGTCTGCCAAAATTCATCTTCCCACAGCATGCTGTCTGTTACTTCCCCCTCTGGGATATCAGCAGCTGCCGGGTTGTATTCAACAAACTCCCGTTTATCATGATAGATTGTCCTCCTCCTGAACTCTGTCACTCTCACTCCAGCCTAGGAGAAAGAGGTGGGGGTAATGCACCCCCAGTTGTTTGAAAAGGTTTTAGATTCTGGCATGATGTCAAAGTTCCGACTAATGGAACACTTCAAGGAGATTCCAGGCATATTTATTCTGAAAAAGTCTTTAATCATGGACACATTGTCGGCACATATTGAATGGGTGCCAGAATCTGAATTTCTCTTGCTTGTGTCTGACTTTTCTTGCTAAACCCCTCCCTTACTTTGCAGTCATAAGTCACATCTTCCAATTAGCCCGGAGGGCAAAGATTCACTTCCGTTCTTTATCCCGCGCTTTCCTTATAAATCTCCTCCCTTTCTATGTCATCTGAATTAACTCTAAAAATACCAGACAGTTCTGAATATCTTGTCAAAGCAATAATATCCTATATTAACGGCGTTGACATCTAAGTGCTATTGCTATTTCACTGACAATTGTATCAGGAGATGGCTTTAGAGTTCTATGCTGTGTTAACCTCCTGTTTGGATCATTATGGTCTTGAATGAAGGTCACAGCCTACCCACAAAAAAATCAATAGCTTGCTTGAGGATTTATTTCAAAGGTACAACTGAGAGTGGAGAGGAATCGGAAATCTGCAGTAAACCTCCCAACATACTAATAACCTAAAATAGACCTATCTACTTTTCAACCATCCTTTTTGTAAAATAGTGGTAATATAAATTACATCTAGGGTACTAAAACTACCAGAAGTGACTGCAGACTTACTAGCTGTAATCTATGAGGAACTCCTGGAGAACTGGCAAGGTCCTCATACACTAGAGAAGAGCAAATATTGTCCCTTTCTTTAAAAAAGGTGAGAACCTGGGAAATTACAGACTTGTCAACCTGATGTCATTACTGGGCACGGTCCTCAGATTATTACATATCTGTGAGCACTCAGATAAGATTGCAGCAGTTATCAAAGTCAGAATAGGATTGTCAGAAACAGTTAATGACAGACTTGCCTTTATTTCCTTTCTTAACAGTACTAGTTTAACAGACTGGGGAATGCCACAGGCGTAGTATATTTTTGTAAAATCAGCAAAGCATTCCACAAGGTTTTACATGAAATCCTTATTAATAAAATGGTAAAATATGTGGTAAAATATAGGGTAGGTGACAAATTGTTAGATGAATTTCTAACTGGCTGAATAACTATCAAGCAGAGTACCACAGTACTCTTGTTTCAGGTGCTCTGCTATTCAACATTTTTATTAATGAGCTGGATGAAGAGGTTGAAATGATTATCTAATTTGTAAGTTACACAAAAGAAAAGTAGCTAACACTTTAGAAGACTGAAAACGAACTTCCGGTTAGGCGTTGCGGTGTAACGGATGCAGGAAGACGAGGCTCCATCTTCCATGTTCGATTTCGCCCCGCTGGGGACCCTAAAAAGGGTTGAAAGTCGCCTCGGAGAGGCGGCGAAGGAGGGGACCCTCGTCAATTGCAGAGGGGCGGCGGCCCTTCGGCTGGATCCGAGGAAGCCCTCCAAACCGGCGGGGAAAAGACTGGCTACATTCGTGTGGCCAGTCAGAAGCTGCTGACAACCAAAGATAAGCACTAACTAGCAATTTTTGAGCAACGTGGATGAAACTGGGTGAGACTTTATCCTCTTTTATGACCTTAATACTACTTTCCTGGAAAAAAGAATGCCCAAAGCAAAGAATCCTCCCCAATGAAGAGAGGGAAGGGAAGTTTTTGCCCCGCTGCCTCAGGAAAAGAAAAGTGGCGAATTAATTGCTTTGGGGGAAAATAGAGAAAACTTCAAGATCAATTTGGAATACAGATATATAGCTTTGAAATTTGGGGAGTAAAAGTACCTTTGAGACTTTTTTTTAGAAAAGATATTTGAAAGTCTGTAAAATAGGCTTGGATTTGGAAAGCTGGAAGATGGTGTCAATGACATCTAGTGGCGAATCATGGCACTACAATTTATTATGCTTAAAGGAAACTTGGCTTGAAGCCCGGACTTAGATAAGACTCTTTGTTGTTCCTGGAAACTTTCACTTTTACAGACTGCAGCTGGGAAAAAGGAAAAAAAAAAACTCTTGGGCTGCTTATCTGTGTTAGGGACCCTATTGGAGTATAAAGACTACATACAAAAACAAAATGGGTGTTCCATACTTAGCCGCAAATGGTAAAAAAACATCTTTAACACTTGTCACCGAAGCCCCCAGCTTGATATACCAACAAGAAAATGTTAATGAATCTCAGAAAGAAATTCTTTCTACTGTATGTTGAAATCAATCCAAGAGACAATTGTTTTATTTCATGAGACTAAAAATAACGCAAATGAGATCAAACAATTTTCTAACCTAATCTTACAAATCCAGACAATGACTACAAAGAAGGAACTAGTAACCCAGAAAACAGAAGGAAAATTAGAAGAAACGGATCCAAAGATGGAGGACCTGAAGGAAAGAATTAACAGACAGATACAGACAAATGAAAAATAAGAAGATGCAGTGATAACATCGGAAATGGAAACGATATCTTACTTGTCAAGATCTCAGAACACATTTGAGGATAAGGAAGAAGAGCTGATCGAACAGATGATAAAGCTGTTAGGAGAAATGCTGAATATTGTCAAACAAGAAAAGAAAAACTGAAGGAGAAGGACGGAGGCTGTTTAATGAATATAAATGGGTGGAGCGTTCTTCCAAAAATACTTCAATCAAATTCTCTTCCTCATTCCAAACAATATATACAAAAATAGAGGAAGAATTACTTGATGATTCAAATGCACTGACTTGGAAAGTTATTCAACAAAGGAAGAAAGCTAGAGTAAGACTGAAGAAAATAGACGTTTTGTCCTATTAGATGGGATATTATACTATTAAACAGATGTTTGAATATGGTTAAGAAAATAGATAACTGTTAGAAATAAAAGTATTATAATTAGAAGTATAGGATTTGTAACTAGAATATTATACTTTGTTATGAGATGGGAAATATGAAAATTTTAAAAGGGTTTGAATAAGGGAAGCTTTTGGTTACCCAAATATAATTTATTATGAGAAAATTATAAGCGATATAGTTATTTTGAACATTGATGGGAAATTAAAATGTTAAAAAAGCGGGGAAAACAGGATATTGATTGAATAAATGGATTTTAAGTGCAAATGCAATTGAGATATGTTCTGGCTAAAAAAGATATTATAAACTGACACTATCGATATTATGTATAATACCAGAAAAATGTGATGAAGATGTCTATATTTAATTGTATATGTATTAACAATAACAAGAATTGTATTTGCCCTGTGTGGAAAAATGCATACCATCAGAAGAAGAGGACCAAGGAAGCACTGGATGGTGTAGATTGGAACTAGACTGAGAAAGTTAATATGTACGGACTTCCGGTGGCAGGCGACTTCGTCGGTCGCAGCTGTTTGCTGCCTCCCGCCTGTTTCGCGTAAAAGCCGGTTTGACAGCCAGCACCAGCTGTCAAACGGCTTGATACCTTTCCCCTGGGCATAAGGGGATAGGTGAGCTGCCCGGGGTAGGAGTTGAGTTCCCGAGTCGTCCTATATGGACGATGTAGGTGAGAACTCCTCCGGAGCCCCGAGGATTCTCCGCGATCCAGGACGCCTTCGCTTCGGCGAAGCTAGAAGCCACCGCCACAACTTGAAGTTAATTGTGAGTTTTACTTGTAAGCAGACGAACCAACTTTGGAAGCTTGCTTTTTATTTTTGACTTTACTTTAACTTGGATAATAAGTTTCTCCCCGTACGTGTGTTGGAATGAGGAAAAGTGAAATTAAAATGGCGATGGATTGATACTTTCCAGCAAGAAGTGAAAGTGATTTCCGGTTTGAAACTTTTGTTACTTTGAATCTGTGTACTATTTGTTTTGGCTGAATTGCTCAAATTTACTGCTAATATGGTTCTGAGAAAAATTGTGCCTTTAACTTTGAGACCGATTACATCCCTGAGGTCTCAGACACCTCAACTAACTTCTGAAGTTTTCCACTTGCCTCCCCCGTTATCTTTTTCACCTCCACTGCCCCTTGTCAGAGAGCTGCAGAACTTGATCTCCGCAATGACTGAGATGTTTCAATTGTTTGATGTTAAATTTCAAAATAGATGTGATCAAGTGATGCTACAACAACAGGACTTATTACAACAACAAGATTTATCACAGAAACAGGAGGATTTTTGCTTGAATGCTACAATTGCTTCTCAAGACCTGGTTCAACAAGTAGATGCGGTGGTAGTTGATGAAAGCTATCTACACCCTGAAGGGGCCATATTAGAACCTTACATTGACTTTTTAAAAACGAACAAAATTGTGGAACAAGGAATAATAGAAGAGAGATTGAGTAACCCTGAACAGGCTTTTATATATCAAGACATACAATTTGAAGATTCAGAGCAACCTAATTGTGAATTTACACTGGGAGTAAATGTGGCAACTATCAAGCAAACTAATTTCATACGAAGCTACTTGGATAATTTTGAGGACCAACAATTAATTGTAATTGACTCATTTCAACTGCTAAAAACAACAAAGATTGATATTCAGACCAATATTCAGATGATATTGGCAGAAAGGGAAGAAAATTTTGCTCAGTTTGAAGTGATTAAGTTTTGTAACCAAATTTTGAGGTTTGATAATCGAAACGCTCTAATATGGGAATTAACTTGGTATAGAAAGAAAGCTAGAGTCAGATATAAATAAGACATTAAATTTTATCTGATGGGTTAAAATGTCTTAAAGGTGTTT
>NW_015388878.1:47214-50868 GCF_001527695.2 Protobothrops mucrosquamatus
AATGAACTGCCCCCAGAGATCAGGGTGATCCCTGATCTCCCTTCCTTCCGCCGCGCCCTTAAGACATGGTTGTTCCAGCTTGCGGGACTGGCCTAGGGGATTTTAGAGGGGGTTTTAATTATATTTTAATTGGATTAGATTTAAATATTTCCCTTTTAATTAATTTTAAACTTGTATTGTAATTTTTGTATTTTTATCCCATTGTTAGCCGCCCTGAGTCCGTAAGGAGAAGGGCGGGATATAAATGTAATAAAATAAAATAAATAAATAAATAAAAATAAAATAAATCTCATTGTATTCTGTCTCTATCAAGCCCCACTTGGAATACTGCTCTGGACACAGCAGTCTAAAATGAGCATTGACAAACTGAAACAAATTCTATCAAGTTGGAGACTAGAAAACAAGTTTCCAACACCTGTTAGAAAACAGAACTTTTGGAGGGTTGTGAAATGCAGTTATTTTAATTTTTTGGCATTTATTAGCTGAATTTTAGCTGCATTGTTTATGTTTTGATTATTTTTATTTGATGAATGTGGCCTTTTACTAATTGCACAGGCCTGCTTAAAGTATGATTTTAAAGGGCCAGTCACAATTATCTTGCTTTTGATGATGCAACTCAATAGACCATCAACTCATATGGCTCAGGCAAGTTCAATTATTATCATATTTATCACTGAAATATCAACAGGGTTGGTAATATGACTTTGAATCAATTCCTGTGTGTGAAATATGATTGTGTACATCTTGACTGTATCCCGGTTATTTGACATAATCTTCCCATCTAATAAAATTTTACTAAATCCATACAGAAGTATACATGTAATTAGTCAATTAGCTGTGCACATAACTAACCTTAGCAACACCTGCTCCAGTAAACCTGGCCTCCAACAGTTCCTGCCGGCGTGGATCTAGGCTATGCAATTCTTCCATATCTGCTAATAAAGAAAATAGAACACTTTAAGAGTAGTCAATGCTATCAAAATTAATAATTCATTAATAATATATCTCTTCTAATTACTGCAGGGGTCCCCAACTACCAGGCCTTGGCCCGTTCAGAACTGGGCTGCGGAAGTGGCAGGTGAACGCGTGCACACAGCTCTACTTCTGCAAGTGATGGGTGAGCACACACACACAGCTCCATTTGTGTGCTCGCGCAAATGAAGCTGCGTGTGCATGCTCACCTGCCACTCACACGTAACCACTCCCTCTCCCTCCCCCCCACCAGTCCACAAAATAGGAAAGGTTGGGGATTGCTGAATTATTGTATTAATATGAACTTGTTTACAAAACTACCCACAAGGGCTTTTTCGTGGTCCAAATATTATTTTACAGTGATACCACTAGAATAGATATATCAAAGTAGCATTTGCATTTCTATGTTAAACATTCATTTATTCAGGTTTAGTTAGTGCATAAACTTGCATACATTATACAAGTATAAGAATATGGTACAATTACCATCTCCATTTAAATGAACATACAGGTAGTCCTCGAGTTATGAGTGTAATGGAGCCTGCCCATTCCACTCGTAACTCGAAAACTCGTGGGAGTGAATCTCGTACCTTGAACGAGATCACTCCCTTGCTCGTTAATCGTAATTGCACTGGATTTGTAAAATTCAGTCATGGTTCACTTACCTATGGTTTACTGAATAAACAATCATTGGCCAGGTTTGCTCTACATGCTAAGCCAAAAGCCATGTTTATAAACCTCATCAGCTGTGTTCACACAGCATAGTAAAACAAAGCAAACTAACTTACTCTAAAAGTGACTTAAATCTCCTTTCCTATAGCAAAAGACTATAAGAGCAGCATTTTCTTCTCTATAACTGTCAACACTGTTGTCTCCAACAAGCCTCCGTTTGGTTATCAATGACAGATACTCGCAGATACAGAACTTTTATTATACGCATTAGAAAACTACAAAAGTTCTTGGGTGCATCTAGCAGTGTGTGGGCGAGCATTATTGTGAACCAACAACACACTGGAAGTGGTGCCATAGAAAATCCCGCCAAATGTGAAGATGCCAAAGGAGTACTGCTAGTGAAGTTCATGGAGCGTGGTTCAACCATCAATTCAGAAGTCTACTGTGAAATGTTACGAAAACTCAGACGAGCCATCCATAACAAGCATCGGGGCATGCTGACTTCCAGTGTGGTGCTGGTTCACAATAATGCTCGCCCGCACACCGGTAGACACACCCAAGAACTTTTGAAGCAGTTCTGTTGGGATGTTTTTGATCACCCCCACATAGCCCAAATTTGGCACCGAGTAACTACTGTAAGGAATTTCAAACCTTGTAAGATGTTATGACAAGTGCCTCAATTTGAATGGTGATTATATCGAAAAGTAATGTAATGTTGTAGTTTTCTAATGTGTATAATAAAAGTTCTGTATCTGCGAGTGTCTGTCATTGATAACCAAACGGAGGTTTATTTCCGAACCTTCCAGGAGGAGGCTTCGTGGTATCCAAAGCAGAACATCTAGATCAGAGGTCACCAACCTTTGACCGGAGGAAAAGGGAGGGGGAAGCATTTTCCACGTGCTCATGCACGTGCGTGTGCACAGGGCTGCGAGCATACGTGTGCCGCAAACTGGGCGGAGCTTGCACCTGCATGATACTCACTAGCCCTGCCCCATTCTTGCATGGCAGCACCTCGTTTCTGTGCTTTGCGGCACGGCAGCAGCTGGTTTTTTACCTTGCAGCATGGCAGCAGCCCATTTTTGTGCCCCACAGCACGGCGGCACCCATTTTTGCTCCCCACAGCGCAGCGGCACCATTTCTGCGTCTTGCAGCACAGCAGAGGCACCCATTTTTGCACCCCACGGCATGGGGGCGGCCCATTTTCTTTCTTTTTTTAAGATTTTATTTTTTCTTACATACATATAATAATTTTTCAACCAACGTGCTATCTGGGTTTTAAAAAATGCTAATACATATTTAATTCCTAATCCTTCATTCTTTCCTCTAGCCATTGATAAAATAAGTCCCAAGTTTGATAATATTCTGTTTCTTCTTTTTCTTTCAATCTCATAGTCAATCTGTCCATCTCTGCACATTCCAGTATTTTTTTAATTATTTTTAATTATTTCTTCCTCTGGTGGTATTCTTTCATTTTTCCAATATTGCGCAAATATTATTCTTGCAACTGTTCTGATGTGTAAAATCAAATATAGGCATGTCCACCAAACATGATAATATGTGCCTGAATTATTTTTACATTTCCAACATCTATCTGACAATTTTTTAAACATTTTTGCTAGTCTTGCTGGTGGCAGGTGCCATCTGTAAAACATTTTATATAAATTTTCCTTATACGAAGTTGACATTGTCAATTTATAATTTCTATCCCATAACTTTTGCCATTTTTCTAGTTCTATATTATACCCAAAATTTTTCGCCCATCTTATCATTGTTTCTTTAACTTGTTCACTTTCCATTTCCAGAATTAACAAAAAATTATACATTTTCTTAATTTCTCATCTGAAGTTAACAAAATCTTATCAAATACAGTTTGTTCTTTGTAAAAGCCAAATAATTTAACACCTTTTTCATATCTACTTTGCATTTGTAAATGTGCCCACCACGACAAGTTGATACCCTGATTTTCCAGTTCTTGTTTAGATTTTAAATTTTTTTTTTTTTTTTTTTTTT
>NW_015388878.1:51831-56374 GCF_001527695.2 Protobothrops mucrosquamatus
TGAGAGGTCCAAAAGTACAAGGACAGAGGAGTAGCCCCTGTCCCGGGCCCTCCAGAGATCATTAACCAACGTGACCAATGCCGTTTCCGTGCTGTGTCCCGGCCTGAAGCCCGACTGGTATGGGTCTAGATAGACGGCTTCATCCAAGTGTCGAGGGAACTGCTGCGCAACCACACTCTCAACAACCTTCGCCGCAAATTCCCTTCAGAATTTAGAATAACTCTATATGTCCAAGTTTTTTCAAAATCTACCAAGTTTGGATGTACAAATGCTTCCATAGTTGACAACCACCCTGGAATTTTCATGTATATTTTACTTTTAATTTTTTCCCCATACTGTTAACAATGCATTCCTTATATAGTGATTTTGGAAATACTTATGAACTCTATTTTTCCCATGGCATGTTTTTTCCCAAAAAAGCATGCCACCCCAATTGTAAATCATGACCCTCCAAATATAACAACCTTTTGTTTCTGAGAGTTATCCATTCTTTCACCCAGATGCTTGATAATACAGAACCCACTCTGGTAACCCAAAACCTCCATTTTCCTTAGCATCTTGTAATGTTTTCATCCTAATTCTAGCTTTCTTTCCTTGCCAAACAAATTTTAAAATTAATGAATGTAAATCTTGAATTTTTTTTCAAGTTTTATCGGTATTATTTGAAATAAAAATAGAACTTTCGGCAGTACATTCATTTTCACTGTAGCGATTCTTCCTAATATTGACAATTGCAAATTTCTCCATCTTTCCAAGTCCAGTTTCATTTGATTCAATAACTTTATATAATTATCTTCTTTTATTGTTGAACATCTCGCCGATAGGTATATGCCCAAATATTTGACCTTTTTCACTATCTGTAACTCTGTCTTTTCTGACATTTGTTTTTTTTTTGTTTATCTGTGAGGTTCTTGACTATTACTTTAGTTTTTTCTTTATTTATTTTTAATCCTGCCATTTCTCCATACTGTTCTCTTTCCCAGTAGTTTAGGGACCGTCTCCAAAGGTTCTTCTAAAATAAATACTAAATCATCAGTAAATGCTTGTAATTTATATTTTTCGTCTTTAATCTCCAGTCCTTTAATTTCTATATCTTGCCTGATATTTCTATTTAAAACTTCCAGAGTGAAAATGTATAACAATGGGGATCATGGACATCCTTGCCTTGTGCCTTTTCTTATCTCAAAGTTCTCCGTACAATCTCCATTCACAATCACTTTGGCTGTCTATTATATATTGTTTTTATCATATTTATAAAGTCCTGTCCAAAGTCCATTATTTGTAGTTGCTGAATCATAAATTGCCAAGAAACATTATCAAATGCCTTTTGGGCATCTAGAAATATGAGTGCCAATTGTTTCCCTGGATGTAATTCATAATATTCTAATATGTCCATTATTACTCTTAAGTTGTTTTTAATTTGTCTCTTTGGTAAAAAGCCATTTTGGTCTGGATGTATGAATTCAACTAAGTATTTTTTCAGTCTCTCTGCCATTATTGAAGTAAAAATTTTGTAATCCACATTAAGCAGCGAAATCAGTCTATAGTTTTTAATCTGTGTCAAATCCGAGTCTTCTTTTGGTATTAGAGTAATATTTGCTTCCATCCACGTGGCTGGAAGTTTAGCTTCTAACACAAGTCCATTACAAACATCTTTCAATGGTTCACTTAGTACAGTGGTTCTCAACCTGTGGGTCGGGACCCCTTTGGGGGTCGAACGACCCTTTCACAGGGGTCGACTAAGACCATCGGAAAACACACATTTCCGATGGTCTTAGGAACCGAGACACCGCTCCTCTATCTCCTTGCCCTCCTCTTCCTCCTCCCCTTCTTCCTCCTGCTGCCCCCCAGGCGGCTCGGGCAGGCGCTGGGACAAGAGGGGTGCCTGGGGGGGAGCAGCCGGGCTGGTGGAGGGGCTGGCAGGGGTTGCGCGGCACCAGCCCCCACCGCAGCTCCATTGGATGGGCGGAGGGTGAGACCAGGCAGCATGGAGTCCCAGCTGGGGCGGCGGCAGCAGTTTCCTCACCCTCCTCCTCTCCTTCCTTCTGGTGCCCCCCGGGCGGCTTGGGCGGGCGCCAGGACAAGAGGGGTACCTGGGGGGAGCAGCTGGGCTGGCAGAAGGGCTGGCAGGGGCCGCGTGGCACCAGCCCCCACCACGGCTCCATCGATGGGCAGAGGGTGAGGCCAGGCAGCGCAGAGTCCCGTATGGGGCGGCTGCTTCCTCGCCCTCCTCTCCTTCCTCCTGCTGCCCCCCAGGCGGCTCGGGCGGGCGTTGTCCCCACCACGGCTCCATCAATGGGTGGAGGGCGAGGACTGGGCAGCGCGGAGTCCCGGCGGGGGTGGCGGCCGGGCCGGTGGCGGCGGGGACCCGACGATGCAGCCGTAAGAGAGAGAGAGAGAGAAAGAGAGGAAAGAGAGAAACAGAGGAAAAGAGAGAGGAAAGAGAGGAAAGAGAGAGAAAGAGAAAGAGAAAGAGGGAGGAAACAGAGAAAGAGAGAGAGAGAGAGAGGAAAGAGAAAGAAAGAGGAAAGAGAAAGAGGAAAGAGAAAGGGGGAGAGGAAAGAGAGAAAAAGAGGAAAGAGAGAGAGAGGGAGAGTAAAGAGAAAAAAGAGGAAAGAGAGAGGGGGAGAGGAAAGAGGGAGGGGAGAGAGGAAAGAGAAAGGAAAGAGAGAGACAGAGAGAGACCGTTTTGACATCTAAAATGAAGATAACACT
The DNA here is from genome assembly GCF_001527695.2 of Protobothrops mucrosquamatus. Taxonomy (NCBI): domain Eukaryota; kingdom Metazoa; phylum Chordata; class Lepidosauria; order Squamata; family Viperidae; genus Protobothrops; species Protobothrops mucrosquamatus. The sequence goes on from NW_015388878.1 coordinate 54,547, forward strand.
GCATATATCCTTGTTTACCTTTATTTTATATATACACACACACACATACATACATACATACATACATACATACATAAATACGTTAAAGGTAAAAAAGGATATATGCAGTGTTATCTTCATTTTAGATATCAAAAGGGTTTTGCGGCTCCCAGTGTTTTGTTTTCGGTGGGAAACATGTCCAAGTGGCTCTTTGAGTGTTTTTGGGTTGCCTACCCCTGTCCTAAGGGAGGCTGCGCTGCTTTGCGGCCCTTTCCGTGGAGGAGGCTGAAGTAAGCTCTGCCGGCGCTGTCGCCCTCTTGGCTCTCTCTCTCTCTCCCTGGGCGCTTCTCCAACCAGGCTGGGCGGAGCCGGCGGAACAGCCTTCTTGCCCCCCCTCCCTGGCCAGCTGGATGGGGGGTTGGGGGTCACCACAACATGAGGAACTGTATTAAAGGGTCGCGGCATTAGGAAGGTTGAGAACCACTGACTTAGTATATCTTATAAGTGTTTATATAGCTCCGCCGGTAACCCATCTGGACCAGGTGTTTTCCTATTTGTTTGCCTTTTTGTGGCCTCTAATATTTCCATCATTGTAATTCTTCCCTCTAACATGGTTTTAAATGTCTCTTGGATTTTTGGAAGATTATTTCCTTCTAAGTATTGAACAATTCTCTCTTGAAATTTCCTCTTTATCGTACAATTCCTTAATTATCTTTTTTATTTCTTCATTTTTAAATTGTAGAGAGCCTTTTCCATCTACCAAGTTATATATCATTGTCTTCTCTTTCTGTTTTTTAAGTTTGTAAGGTAACCATCTTCCTGGTTTGTTTGCATTTTCAAAAAAATTCTGTTTTACTCTATCTGCTCTGCCACTTTTTCTGAGTCCAACAAATTTAGTTTATGTTTTATAATTTCCATTTCTCTTTTCAAAGTCTTTTTCTGCGGATTTTTCTGTAGTTCTGATTCTAATTTTCCAAATTTTTCTTTTAATAATACGTATTGCTGTCTTCTCTGTTTATTTTTATTTGCCGTATATGTTATAGCTATACCTCTAAAATATGCTTTAGCTGTATCCCATACATTTTGTAATGTATCTTCCTCTTTATTTTTTTAAAGAAGAACTCCATTTCTTTTCTCACTAATTCTATAAAAAAATTTCTTTTAATATAGATTGATTTAAAGTCCATCTTGGTCTTTTTTTTTATTAAAAGTTTTATGGAAATTACAGTATAAACCCCCATACCCACACCAAAACCCCTCCCTCCCCCTCCCCCACTTCCCAGAGCTGAACACAGGGTTACAAATATAATAATCAAAATCTATCTAACATTAACCAACTATTAAAATAACCAAGTCCATAATGCACTTTAACTCCCCTTTAACATAAATTTAAACAAATTAAAATTAAACACAATAATAAACCTATTCATAACCTAAATATTAAACAATACAATACTAATGTTAAAAATAATATCATATAATTAAAACTAACAAAAATTCCATTAAAATAAACTATTAATAATAACAATACTCTAGAGTTTACTCATAACCCAAATGAAACTTTTTAGTCCCATATTTATTCAGAATATAATCTATCCATCTTCTCCAGACCGAGATGTATCTTTCTTGTGATTGATCCTTCAAATAAGTGGAAATTTTAGCCATTTCTGCTAAATTTGACACTTTAAGCGTCCATTCTTCTATAGTAGGCAAAGAGTCCTTCTTCCAAAATTGGGCTACCAATAATCTTGCAGCTGTTATAAGATTCAACATCAAATTCATTTCTTTAACATCCAAATCTTCCATAATGCCTAACAAAAATAACTGCGGTGTAAACTTTATCTTTTTC
>NW_015388878.1:56940-58119 GCF_001527695.2 Protobothrops mucrosquamatus
CTACCAATAATCTTGCAGCTGTTATAAGATTCAACATCAAATTCATTTCTTTAACATCCAAATCTTCCATAATGCCTAACAAAAATAACTGCGGTGTAAACTTTATCTTTTTCTTAAAAATATTTTGAATATTCCACCAAATCTTAATCCAAAATGCTTTTATATCCCTACACGTCCACCAAATATGAAAATAAGTTGCATCTAAGCTTCCACATCTCCAGCATTTGGGCTGTAAATTAGGATACATACAGGACAGTTTCTGAGGATCCAAATGCCATCTATAAAACATCTTATAAAAATTTTCTCTTAAATTTTGAGCTTGAGTAAATTTTACATTTCTAACCCAAATTGTCTCCCATATTTCCAATGAAATCGATTCTTGAATATTTTGAGCCCATTTTACCGTACAATCTTTAATTCCGTTTCAGAGTCCAATTCTATCAAAACATTATAAATTCTCTTTATGTGGGCTCGAGTTTGATCTTTAATCTGTTTTATCAAATTCACATCCTGTAAAGTAATACCAACTTTTTGATCTAAGCTCCACCTCATTAACAATTGATTATAATAAAACCAAGAATATACAATATTTTCTTCCTGCAAATCTGCTGAAGATTTAATTTGCCAATCCTTTCCTACCAGACTAAGTAATTCCTTATAAGAAATTCTATCCAGATTAACCCCTCTAGATACTCCCTCTATCATCTGTCCTGGAATCGCCCAAATGGGAATTTTATAATTTAATCTATAATAATATTTCTTCCAAACTCGTAGCAAAGCACTTCTTAAAATATGGGCTTTGAAAACTTGATCTACTTTCTTATTATAAATTAAATATGCATGCCAGCCAAATAGATCCCATCCCTCAAGGGAAAGTATATTTCTATTTGTTAAATTCAGCCAATCACTAATCCATGTTAAAACCACCGCATCATAATACAGTTTTAGGTTCGGCGCTTTAAGACCTCCTCTTTCCCGTACATCTTGTATAATCTTAAACTTAACTCTTGGTTTCTTCCCCGCCCATATAAACTTGTTAATCCCCTTCTGCCATTCTTCCAAATTAGCATCTTTTTTCAAAATAGGTATCATTTGAAACAAAAAAAGAAACTTTGGAAGAATATTCATTTTCACTGCTGAGATTCTCCCCAGCAGAGATAACTGTAATTTTTTCCAATC
>NW_015388878.1:59731-65017 GCF_001527695.2 Protobothrops mucrosquamatus
CATATCTGAATAAATTTTCATTTAATCTCCAAGTCCTTCTATTCCCATCTTCAGCAGATAATTCCATCCATACAGGACTATGATCTGATAATATTCTAGGAAAAATCTTAATATTCTTCACCCTAGAAAAGAAATCATTAGTAATTAAAAAAAAGTCAATTCTGGAATACGATTGATGTCTGTCCGAGAAAAAAGTAAAGTCTCTTTCTTCCATATTCTGTTCTCGCCAGATATCTCTTAATTCCAAATCATCCTTCAAATCAAAAAAAGTTTTAGGTAAGATAGAATAATTAGAAGCTTTAAAAGAACCTTTCTTATCTTTACTCGAATCTAAAACACCATTCCAGTCTCCCATCATAATGACAGATTTATAATCCAATCATCTTTGTCTTTTTTGTGTTCCTTTCCATATCACTTTTAACGGATTATGATCTGCCCATGTACCTATTTCTATCTCAATTTCCTGTATACAGTATTCATCCTCAATTCAGGCATCATCCAAATCATGTCGATTCTTGACCAGGATTTTTGGCTGTTTGAATAAAAAGTATATTGTAGTTTTTCTGGATTAATTTCCCTCCAGACGTCTTGTATTCCAATTTCGTCTGTCATCTCAAAAAATGTCCTAGGTACTATTCTTCTTCCAGTTTTCCGTTTTGCTGCTTTTATAGTCACTTATTCCATCTACTATCGCATTAAAGTCTCCTACCAGATATTTTGATACTCCATTTCTATTATTTTTCTGTGTAGGCTGTGATAGAATTCTTCTTGGTTATTATTGGGTGCATAAATTGCTACTAACAATATTTGTTTTTGATGTAAATATATTTCTACCATTACAATTCTTCCTTCATCTGAATACAGCATTTTAGAATGTATTGTCTTTTTAATATATACAGCAACACCTCTTTTTTCTGATGTGCTGATGCATAGTAAAGTTTCCCAATTTTTGGATGTTCCAATAATTTATGGTGTTGTTTTTTATATGTGTCTCTTGCAAACAAATTATATCTGTATTCAATTTCTTTAGTTTCCTGAAAATTTTGTTTCTTTTTGATGGAGAATTTAGTCCATTTACATTCACTGAAAAGATTCCATTTTCTTTCTCCATTTCCATTATTTATATTTAGGTCTAGTCGCTCTCGTAATCCTCTGTTCTCTGGCCATTCCTTCACCTTCACCCTCTTGTTCGTCTTTCTCTTTCTGTTCTCCTACTTGTATAGTAGTTCCTTGGGCTGTCTCTTCCGTTTGCTTTTGTTCCTTGCTCTCTTGTCATTGATACACTCCTTCATCTAAAATAGCTTGATTTCTTACTTCAAAGTCCTCCGCCTTCCAAATTGAATCCAATCGGTACCTTGTATTATTCAAGTTTATTAAGATGCCTTCCGGAATTAACCATCTAAAGTTTATGCCTTTTGCAATCAGCTTTGTAGTTAAGAAATGGTAGTGTCTTCGAGTATCTCTTACTCTCTTTGGTATCTGCTTTAAAACCACAATTTCCTTATTTTTATATTGTAATGGCTCATCTCTCACTTTCCTCAGTACTTCGTCTCGTGTTGTTTTCTTCATGAATCTTACATGTACTTCTCTTGGCAGCTTATTCTTCCTTGCATAGCTTGAATTCATTCGAAATATTTTGTCTATCTCCATTTGCATCTCTGCTTTATCTGCCCTCAAAGCTTCTGCCAAGAGCTCAATAATCACATCTACTATGTTTTCTTCTCTGTCCTCAGGGATGTTTTGAAATCTCAAATAATGCTCCACCTTTTCTATTTCTAGAATTGCTACTGCCCTTTCTACAGTAGATTTTGATTGGCTTGTTCTAATTTTTCATTTTCTTGTGATAACATTTCCATTTTTTATCAATATCCTCTGATTTATTTTCCATTTTCTGAATTCTTTGTTCATTTTTAATAATCATTTGGTGTTGAACTTCAAATTATGTCTTTATATCCAAAATTTCTTCTCTTAATTTCTCAAAATTACTTTGTGTTTCTTCATGATTTTTTTGTGTGACTTCTTGTTTTTTTTCCATCATCTCTTGAATCAATTTTAATGAAGCCTGCATTTCATTTTGGGCAGTGCTTATTTTCTCACACTGCAACATTGTTTCAATAGAAACCTGGGTTGTTGGGCTGGATTGTCCAACAGAGGGCGCAGAAGAGGTCTTCTTCATAAGTCTAGTAATGTTGGATGTACTCATTTTACAGCCAGCAATCTTAAAATAGAGTCCTGAATGTAGGAAGGAGCCAGCCATTTCAGAACAAATCCACCTCCTCCAGTCAAGTCTCTGAAACAAAGCGTTCACTTTCTCCAAATAGTTTGTTTAATTGTAGCCAAAGTCAACAAATGTAACTATAAAGAGTGTTTTCCCTTGTAATCTCACACCAAGGAACTTTGTTTTCTGCCGGTGCTGATTTTTTCAAGGTCAAAAGAGTTTTCCCAGCATTTGTTTATGCTGTCATTTTTTCTTTCGCCACTAGATGTCCTTATACACTCATTTGTCAATGTCTAATATTCTTTAAAGGTTTTTCCCCTTTGTGGTTACTCGCCGCTTTTAAGTTAATTTTTCTGGGGGTCTTTGCCTTTAATTCTTCCCCATCAGGGGCTCAACGTTTTATAATCCACAAGAAAAAATAAAGCACTGGCTCACCCGTCTTAGCATGCTGTTGACAGTCAGCTGTTTAGCGGAGCGCTTAAACTTTGGCTCCTCGCTTCCCCTCCGGCTGGGGATGACTTGGGCTGCGTCGGCTCATCCGGCAGCCTTTCCTCCGCCTTTCCGGAGGCTTTCTTCTGTTCGCTCCGATTGGCCTCCACCTGATCTAAGCTCCTGGAGTTTCCCTCTTTCTTCGTTGCCCCTCCAGGGCAACTTTCCGACCCTTTAAGGATCGCTAGGCAAAGCGAAATAAAACTGGGAAGCACAGCAGCGGCCTGTTTTTGCGCCCCGCAACGCAGAGGCACCCATTTTTGCACTCCACGGTGTAGCGGTGGCCCATTTTCACACCAAGGTGCGACGTTTTTCACACCCCACGGCCACAGCGCTAGCACGAGGGGGTGTGCACACACGTGCGCGCGCATTGGCCAGCCTGTCCTGCGGCCCAGTGGCCAGTAGGCCACAGCCCACTACCGGGCCACGGCCCACAGGTTGGGGACCCCTGATCTAGATTCAGTCACAGCTTTGTTCCATACAGTATCAACCTTATGTACTCGTTTCCTCTTGCTGCTATGTATTCAAAATGGACAGTGATTAAAATATATGTATATATATGTACGTGTGTATGTATATATATATGTATGTATGTATATAGCATGTGTATATGTGTGTTATGTATGGGTATATACTTTTTTTGAGAGCGGGCAACAGAATTTCATTTTAAATGTGTGCCAGTGTGCTCACAATAAAAAATGACAATAAAGGTTATCTATCTGTCTGTCTGTCTATCTAAAGGTCTAACTTTCACAACCACAGGTAGCTATGGGGAACACAATAGAGTGAACTAACCTAGATGTGATTGCCAGGCTGATGTCCTTGCTTTTCCATATTCGGCTCATGTTCGTCATTGCTGTGCAACCCAGTGCAAGCCAATATTTTATTTCTGTGCTGCATTTACCACTTTGAGCTATCTGCGATCCTAGGAAAGTGGATTTTTCCACACATTCTATCTCTTCATCGTCAATTTCTATTTTGATGTTCCCTTCCTTGCAGTGACCATGAGCTTGGACTTTTTGATGTTCAGAAAAAGACAAAAATTCTCACTTTCCTCTTCGATTTTCTTGATCAGAGGTTCCAGGCCTTCTTTGGTTTCTGAGAGGAGAGTTGTATCATCAGCATATCAAAGATGGTTGATGTTTCTTCCTCCAATCTTTACCCTGATTTTTGATTCTTCAAGATCTAGTTTCCTCATGATCGTTTCAGTATACAGGTTGAATAAGAAAGGAGAGAGAATGCAACCTTGTTGCACCCCTTTCTCTATCTTAAACCAATCAGTGTCTCCATATGGTATTCGCATGGCTTCCTGATTTGTGTGCAGTGATTGCACCAACTTGACCAGATGTGCTGGTACCCCCAGGTCTTGTGGGGCTCTCCATAGCTTCTCATGATCAACACAATCGAAGTCTTCCTTGTAGTCGATGAAGCACATGTAAATGATCTTTTGATATTCACTAGATTTTTCTATGATCCAGCACAGATTTGCTATATGGCCGCGGGTGCCATGACCCCTTTGAAAGCCAGCTTGGACATCTGGTAAGTCCCTTTCAATGGTTGGTGCTAGACATTGTTGTATAATTTTAAGCAGAATCTTGCTGATGTGAGGGATGAGAGCAATTATGCAATAATTGGAGCAATCTTTAGTCACCCTTTTTTGGCAGTGGAATGAACACTGAGCACTTCCAGTCCTGTGGCCACGTGTTGGTTTCCCAAATTTTCTGGCACAGGTCTCTAATGAATTGTCTGATATTTTGTGTTAATTTATTCACTTCAACTATTTTAATAGAAAGATGAGATACAAATAATTACAGACCAAAACATACTACTAGTGATAGTGTGGGGAACATTTAATGAATTTATGAACAAAGCCTTATAAACATAATTATCCAAGATATTTTTTTTGTATATAACTTCCAAATAAATGAATTTGGGATCACAGAATATTTAAATAAATCCTTTCTTAAACTGCAGTAATGTAATATTTTATTTTGAGGAGACCTAATCAATTATTCCTCTTCATCCTCATCAGAATCTATGACAATAAAATTTGAGAAACTGAAGCCATGGTATGTTTGTAGGATGTGGGTAGGCAGTGTGTTAGTGGAGAAGAGTGTATTTTCTTTCAGCATTCTCCAGTTTAGTGTAATCCCACATGTGCTGGGATTACAGCTTCAGATTTCCAAACAGCATACCATACTTTCTAGGAATTTGGGGGATTCCACTGTAATACATCTGGAGAGTACCAAGCTGAAGAAAGCTAGTAGATTCATGTTCAAGCACTGATATGAAAACACAATCCCTATCAAGTTTTAGAACTGGGCTTTTCAACCGGTGGTATGCGTACCACCAGTGGTACGCGAGCAACTGGCTGGTGGTACTGTCATGTGTCTGAGTAACGAAACACTTAAAAGGACTTTCAGGCATTTTTTCTCCTAAAAGCATTTATTAAGATTACAATACGTCAGCACAGCATGGTGGAATGCTTAGATCTGCTTCTCTTCCGTTACGCATAACATTCCAAACATTTTCCACTCCCTTATTGTAGGGTCATGGTTCACATCTTCCAATCAACTTGG
>NW_015388878.1:67174-68471 GCF_001527695.2 Protobothrops mucrosquamatus
AAGGGTTCCCCTGGGCAGGGGTGCTTTAGGGCCGGTTCAGCAGCAAATAGTCTCTTTAAATTTTCAAAAGCTGTTTGACAGCCCATTGTCCATGCTAGTGGTTGGCCCGGTCGTGGCTTCCCTCCTCCTTTGCCTGTTTTGAGTAGTTCTGTAAGGGGTAGGGCAATCTCGGCAAAAGAGGGGATGAATTGACGATAAACGTTGGCAAAACCCAGAAAGCTCTGGAGCTGTTGGCGAGTCTTTGGGGGCTGCCATTCGAGTATAGCTTTCACCTTGGCTGGATCCATTTCAATACCCTCATTGGAAATTCTGTAACCAAGGTAGTCTAATTGGGTTTGGTGAAATTCACATTTCGACAATTTGGCATAAAGCTTGGCATTCAATAGTTTCTTTAACACTTCTCTTACCAGCTTTATGTGATCAGTCATGTTCGTGCTATATATTAGGATATCATCAAGATACACCAAAACCCCCTTGTACAAGTGATCATGTAGTACCTCATTAATCAATTGCATAAACACAGATGGGGCCCCCTATAGGCCAAATGGCATGACTTTGAACTGATAGCTCCCCATAGGACAGTTGAAGGCAGTTTTCCACTCGTCTCCCTCTTTTATCCTCACCCGGTAATATGCCTCTCTCAGGTCTAATTTAGTGAAGACACTCCCCTTAGCCAGATGGGTTAATAAGTCCTTAAGAAGGGGGAGTGGGTATTTGTTCTCCACACTTACAGCATTGAGACCCTTATAGTCCACGCAGAGACGAAGAGATCCATCTTTTTTTTCTTTGAACAACACAGGGGCTCCCACGGTAGATTTGGCCCGTTCAATGAACCCCCTCGTTAGGTTTTTGTTCATGTATCGCTGCATCTCCTCCATTTCGAGGGGGGACATAGCATACATTCTCGGTCGTGGGAGTTTGGCTCCTGGCACCAGTTTGATGGAGCAGTCATTGGGTCTGTGAGGGGGTAGGACATCACATTCTTCTTCACTAAAAACCTCCGCCAGGTCCCGGTATTCATTGGGGATGACTGGTTCGCGCGGAGGCGGTGAGGTGGCCATGTGCGCTCGCTCATTGGGTGGCCTAAAGTGTCCTGCGACGTCCGTTGACTCAAGAGGGGGGTTAGGCCCTATAGGGAGTCTCACGGTTCTCATTCCTTTCTCCCACCAGATGAATGGTTTCCATTTGTCTAACCAGGCTAACCCTAGGACCACTGCCTCAGTCATTTTTGGAGCCACCAGGAAGCGAATAAACTCCCAATGTGCACCTATTTCTAGGCGTAAGGGCTCAGTTAATT
>NW_015388878.1:68519-79013 GCF_001527695.2 Protobothrops mucrosquamatus
TGTCCACACCGGAAACACTTGAAGGAAGGGCGTGTCGGTGGCCTGGGTCTTTCAGCCATTGTCGTAGTTGAGGGCTTTCGTGGGGGTGATTGCTGTCCGGGTAGCTCTGGTTGCTGCTCGGGTTCGTGTGGGGGAGGCTTCTTATAGCGAGAGAGCTTAACGTCTAGCTTCACTGCTGTCTGGTACCACTCCTGTAGCCAATCAGGTACGTCTCGATAGATGCAAGCCTGAGAGAGGTGATCGTCCAATCCCTCAACAAAGTATTGAACCAGGGATTGTTCGGACCACCCCTCTGTTCGGCCTGCTAACTTGCGGAATTCTCGTACGTACTCCAGGGCAGGCCTCCCGTAAAAGAAATGCCTAGGGCATTTTCTCCGGCTGCGGCCGCGCGCAACACACTAAAGGGAGTCCGGAAGCCGCGGCTCTTTCCCCGCCTCCGTGCACTCGTCCGCTGCCTGCGCTCTCCTGTGCGGAAGAACAGAGGCTGTGCTGGGCTCCCAGCTGCGCTGAATGCGACCGCTCCTTTTCAGAGGAAGCAGCCAAGGAGAAGCAGAGGGCAGGAACCACAGCAACCGTCGCGCAGCCATCTGGCTCAGCAACAGCGGCAGCCAAACTCAAATTGCCTCCTCCAGGTGTAAAGCCCCGTGGGCTCGACACATACCGGTAGGGGGAGGAACCGAGAAGCCAGCCAGAGCCAAGCAGCCGACTGCCGCCATACACCGCCTAACTCCGGGGAATGAGCTGGCCACCGGACGGGCCAGCTGGGCGTCGGAGGCGCCACCACCTGCCGTGAAGCACTGAGGAAGCCGGCTGCCGAGCATGTCAGCTGGGCGTCGGGGACGCCGCTGGACGCCACCATGCACCGTGGAGCACTGCCGGAGGCCGGGGAGGAAGCCAGCTGCCGGGCGAATCAGCTGGGCGTCGGAGATACCGCCAGATGCCTCCACGCGCCAAGGAGCATTGCCGGAGCGGGGGAGGAGGCCGGCTGCCGGACAAGACAGTAGGCCACAGGACGCTGACGGAGGAGCCGGTCGCCGACCTGGGCAGTTGGTCCCACGAAGGCCATGTGGCCTGGGGAGATCACTCTGCAAAGGAATGGCTGGAGCGGCGGAGAAAGGGAGGCGGCGATGCAAAGTCCGGCAGGGGGTAGGTCGGAAGAGGAACTGCGGCTTTTACATTTATGGACCAGATGCTGGCTTGCTGCTTGGGGCGGGGTTGCAGGGCGGGGAACTTCTATGTAAAGCACTGGGAGCAAACCACTCCCAGAGCTGACTTTAATTTTGCACAAATTAAAACCCTGTTGGTCACTTTGTTCTTGCGTTCCTGGATTTTGTTTTCAGCCTACAAAAGACATCTGACAGTAGTCACCACTCAAAACTTTTCTGTTCCCCTCCTATTGCCTGTGTACTCTTACGGGGATGGCGGAGGGTAAACAGGAGGCTCCCTTGGTGGAAGACGAAGACGACCCGGCTGGAGCAACGGGGCCTGTGCCTGACCCAGGGACCCAGGAGGTGCAGCCGGTAGTTAGGCCAAGGTGTTTGAGACACGGCCTACGGCCCCTGTGCGTGAGACTCAGGAGACTGGGGTTCCTGGGGCATCGGGTGAGTGGTGGCACAGCCCTGTGCTGGCCAACCCAGAGGCTGGACGGGCATATACTCAGGGTGCCAGGGCCCGTCTGATGGAGTGGAAGGAGAGGCAGCTGACAGAGGAGGACGAGGAGGAATGGAGTTATTCCATAGCGCCTGGACAATACACCATGGAGGCTTTGAGAGACCGGCTCGGGGAGGCTGGGTACCAAGAAACCCCCTCGTGGCCAAGACGGGCGGCAGCAAGAGAGACAGCCTCGTGGAACCAGACGGAGGCACCAGACAGAGGCACCACCGATTCAGCCCGGTTCCGTCTGGCCAGCCCGCGACTGCGAAGGCATTCTACTCTGGACGCCTCTACGGTAGGAGATCCTGGTCTGAGTGCACCGCAGGTGCAGTCCCGGCCTGTGTGGGCAGGTAGGTCGGCACCTGACCTATGGGGGGGTGCCTTCTGGGCGGAGCTCAGACTCGCAGGGTGTGGGTCATGGTCACCAGGGATCGCCACCCTTGTCCGACGCAGCACGAGGAATTGGTCAGCCTATAGGGCCATGGGATCCTGGGATGGCTTGGGGCCCACTGATACCTGTAACATTCGATGGACACCCGGATTGCCTGGCGATGTTTTTGAGCCACGTTATAAGCCACCTAGATCGGTATGCCCGTCTCTACCCGTCCCAGTGGGCAATGGTGGTGGCGGTGACGGCAGGATTGCAAAGCGAAGCAGCAGCGTGGGCAGCAGACCTTTACAGTGACCATGCCCGGGAGTTGGCCGACGCTGACCTGTTCTTGGATGCGCTGCGTTCCCGCTTTGAAGATGTCTCCCGGGTCCAGCGGGCCGAGGCGGAGATGCTGGCACTGCGGCGAGGCCGACCCGCGACTGATTATGTCCGTGACTTTCGGCGGGTGGCTGGTCGGCTGTGCTCCTGGCCAGAACGCCTCCTTGTACACCACTTTCGGGCGGGACTCGACCGGGAGTTGCACCAGGCCTGTGTGTTTCAGGGTGTCCCCAGCCTTCTTAAGGAGTGGTTCCAGGTGGTAGTAGACCTTGACACCAGGTTGCAGGAGTTCCGGAGGAGAGGGGAGGATCCGGCCACACCAAGGAGGTCGGTGGAGAAGCCACGGGAGGAGGGACAAAGGATCCAGGCTGCAGTCCCGGATTCTTCCAGCCCTTCTGCCAAGGTGCCATTCTGCTGTTTCCAGTGTAACCAGTCGGGGCACCGGGCAGTGGACTGTCCGGCTCCTAGCCCATGGGTTCCTTCCTCGACCCCTGGAAAAGCCACCTCCAACGCCAAAAGGACCCCCGACAAGTTGAGAACGGTGCAGCAGCCGGAGGGGGTCGTTTCCCGACGGTTGTTCCCGGTGGAGGAGGCAACAGCAGCTACGAGGTACCATCTAGATGTTCTATCCCAGCCTATAGCCGTCCTTGTTAAAGGCACAAGGACCAAACCCCTGTTGATAAAATAGGCTGGAGACTTAAAACAAAACAAACCCCTTTTAATATGGGTGACAAACCTGCCAAATAGTCCAGAAACAAAAGCAGCAAAACACAATCCAAATGGAGGAAATAGTCCACATGAAACATGATGCAAACAGAATAGTAGTCACAGGCAAGACGAACAGAACAGGATCCCATGAAGTACTTTGCAAACGGTTGCCTTCAGCAACCAGCACCGCCCACACCTCTTTTTATATAGCAGTCCCCAGGCGTTGCCTCTCAGTGCCTTCTCCTTTTTCCTTGGAGTTGTCGTATTGACTGCTGCTGATTTACTCTCGCTAATTGCCGGCGTGTGCGAGCATCAATTAGCATGTCCATCAGGTGTGAGTCGTCCGAGTCTGACTCATTCTCCTCACACAGCTGAGCTTCATCAGGAACACGACTGGAGGGCCCAGGCTCTTCATCAAACCGTGAGTCTTATAATTCATCAGAGCCTCCCTCTGACCCTGATGGCCCTTCAAATGCCTCCTCCACCTCCTCCTCAGATTCCCCAGACTCAGCTGTTGGGAACACAGGCTGGCACGGAATCACGACACTATCCCGCACCGCAGGGCCCTTCCCCCGGGTCTGCCGATCCGGATGCGGTCGGGATGTGAATTGGTCATGAAAGGCGGTCACCAAGGCAGGAGCATGAACGGTGGTCGCACCCTCCCAGGTGAACTCCTCCGGTCCGTAGCCTTTCCATTCTATCAGGTACTGGAAGCGGCCTTTCACCCAACGGGAGTCCCGAATGCTGGCAACCTCGTACTCGGGAGCACTGTCTCCATCACGTTGTTCCGGTGGGGGAGGTTCGGCTCGGCGAAGTGGACACGCCGGTTGCTCAGGGACCAACAGAGAACGGTGAAAGACCGGATGTACCCGTAGGGAACGTGGCAGAGTTAAGCGATAGGTGACCGGATTGATGACAGCCTCGATTGGGAACGGTCCTTCATATCGGTGGTCTAATTTCTTGGCTGGCCAGGTTGACGGTAAGTTCCTGGTGGACAGCCATACCCGATCTCCCACCGTTAGTGGAGGCGTATCCCACCTCGACCGATCAGCAAACCTTTTGTAGTCAGCCTTGGCCTTCTCCAACTGTCGCTGCACCAATCGATGGATCGCCTGTAACTCTGCCATGTAGTCGTTCATTGGTGGTCCCGGTTCATCTAGCGGGGAAAGAGGGAAAAACCGAGGGTGATAGCCCACATTGGCTAAGAATGGTGTCATCTGCGTGGAGGTGTGCAGTGAGTTATTGAACGCAAACTCAGCCACCGCCAGATAGTCCACCCAATTGTTCTGCTGCTGATTGACATAACAGCGCAGATATTGCTCCAGGATCCCGATGACCCCAGATGTACGCCATGACGCCCAGGGAGATGGAGGAGCTGTGTTGTTACATCAAGCAGAACCTGGCCCGGGGGTTCATCCAACCAGCCCGTTCACGGATAGCCGCTCCGGTCCTGTTTAAGGAAAAGGACGGTTCCCTACGGCTCTGTGTGGACTTCCGAGGGATTAACGGGGTTTGCGTGGAACACTTGTACCCCCTCCCTCTGGTGAAAGATCTACTGGCCCATTTGGGTAAGGGACGTGTGTTCACGAAATTGGATTTGCGGGAGGCATACTACAGGGTCCATATAAGGCAAGGAGACGAGTGGAAGACGGCATTTAACTGCCCACTTGGCAGTTATCAATTCCGGGTGATGCGGTTTGGTCTGCAGGGGGCCCCCGCGGTATTCATGCAACTGATTAACCAGGCATTGCACAAACACCTATACTGCAGGGTTCTCGTCTATTTGGACAATATTCTCATTTACACCACCACCCTGGAGGAACACGTCCACCTGGTCCGGCAGGTACTGAGGAAGCTGCTCGACGCCCATCTGTTCGTGAAGCTCTCCAAGTGTGAGTTCCACAAGACCCACCTGGATTATCTGGGTTAAAGAATATCAGGGGACAGCATAGAAATGGACCCCCACAAGGTAAAAGCAGTGTTGGACTGGCAGGCGCCCCAAACCCGTTGCCAGCTGCAGAGCTTCCTGGGATTTGCCAATTTCTATCGGCAATTTATCCCCTTTGCCGCGGTAGCCCTCCCCGACAGATCTGCTACACACGAAGCACACAGCGAGCAAGCCACGCCCCGGCCAACCGCTGGGCTGGACCATGTCCTGTCAGAAGGCGTTCGAGGACCTGAAAGCCCTGTTCGCCAGAGAACCGGTTTTGCTCCACCTGGACCCCGAGAACCCATTTGTAGTGAAGACCGACGCCAGTGATGTCACCGTGGGGGCGGTGTTATTCCAACGGAACGGCCAGGGGGTGTTACAGCCGTGAGCCTATACATCGCGGAAGTTCACAGCCACCGAGTGGGCGTGGGCAATTTGGGAAAAGGAGGCGTTCGTGGTGCGGTGGGCACTCTCAACATGGAGGCACTTATTGGAAGGGGCAAAAGAGCCGTTCGAGGTATGGACAGATCATAAAAACCTCGAAGTACTACAAACACCAAGGCACCTGTCACCCAAACACATCCAGTGGGCACAGTACTTCTGCCGCTTCCATTTCACCTTAACGTTTGTGCCGGAAGGAACTTCTTGGCCGACGCTTTGTTGCGCATGCCCAAGTAACATAGCAAGCGGGAGGAGGTAGTGCAAGCAATTATGCCTCCGTACCAACAAGACGTAGCTCGGGCGGTTCCTCGCAGAGTGGCGGGCGATCTGGTCCAGGAGCTACAAACGGCAGTCCGAGACGATCCATAGTTGAGGGACCATCCAGGCCTATTGACATGGAGGGAGGGGCTGGCCTGGAAAGGAGACAAACTGTATGTCCCAGAGGTCCTGTTGTGGCTCCGTCTTGTGAGCCCCTCTTATCGGAGGAAGAAGGCTCCGAACATGAAGGAGTAGAGATGGCCAGGCCTCCCTCTCCAGGACCCTCCTCTTTGGCAATGCCTCAGGTGTCTCCCGACGGAGAAGAGATTGACCAAGAGCCAGGTGGTTCTGAGATTGACCAGGAGCCAGGTGTTTCTGAGATTGGCCAGGATAGTGATGAAGATATGTTGTGGCTGGATCCACGCCAGCGTAGGAGCGACAAGCGTGCGTAGCAGAAAAGGAGACGTGCCAGAGATTAAGCTGAGTCACTGGACCACACCCCACAGGCTATAAAAGGGAGGTGGTGGCCGTTTGGACTCTGTGACGGACAAAGCTAAATCTCTGGCGAAGTAGTTTGCTGTGGACTTAATTTCTAGCTGTGTGTATTGTTTTTTGTTCTCTGAGTAAAAGTCTTGGCAGGCAGCTACGGAGCTGCTGCCAAGTTTTCTTATCTGTGGCGTGGAGTGTGGAGAAGTTATTTAACCCTCGGCTGGCTGTTTGGGTGGGTGTGTCAGACGGGGACAGAACAGTTCCTGAGGCAAACAGTCCTCCGACAGTGCCACGATACTAAACAGGCTGGCCATTTCGTCTTCCTGAAAACCTTGCATTTGGTAAGGCGTCAATTCTGGTGGCCCCAAGTAAAGGCGGATGTGGAGACCCATGTGAAGGGCTGCCACGTCTGTGCCACCACAAAGCCCCATACGGGAAAGCCTTTGGGCTTACTGCAGAAGGTAGCAGACCCAACCTGGCCATGGGAGGACATTGCCATGGATTTTGTGGTTGAGTTGCCAGAAAGCCGTGGCCACACCGTTATGTGGACCGTGATTGACCTCTTCTCTAAACAGGCCCATTTCATCCCATGCAAGGGGCTACCGTCCGCCCGGCAGTTGGCCAGACTGTTCGTCGAACACGTGTACCATCTTCACGGTGTGCCCCGACGAATCATTTCGGACCGGGGGGTGCAGTTCACGGCACGGTTCTGGCGTGAATTTCTCCGGTATATAGGGTCGTCCCAGGGCCTCAGCTCGGCATATCACCCCAGCACCAACGGAGCGGCTGAACGTGCGAACGCCATGGTGGAACGCTATCTGCGAAGCTACGTATCCTATCAGCAAACAGACTGGGCCGATCTGTTGCCGTTTGCTAAAGTAGCTTACAACAACGCAGTGCATAGTAGCACGGGGTTTGCTCCCTTTCGGGTGGTGCATGGGGT
Source organism: Protobothrops mucrosquamatus (assembly GCF_001527695.2). Classification (NCBI taxonomy): domain Eukaryota; kingdom Metazoa; phylum Chordata; class Lepidosauria; order Squamata; family Viperidae; genus Protobothrops; species Protobothrops mucrosquamatus. The sequence goes on from NW_015388878.1 coordinate 75,651, forward strand.
GGACTTCGTCCCTATCCCCGAGTGGCCCCAGGGGATCCAATCCCCATGTACACCCCAGGATTGGATGGCACGTTTAGAAGGGTTGTGGGGGACGGTGAAAGACGCCTTAGTGAAAGCCGAGGCAGAAACAAAAACACAGGCCGACAAAAAAAGGGCGGCTCACAAGCCCTTCCAGGTGGGCAACTGGGTGTACCTGTCAACCAAATACCTACGCCTGAGGGTACCCTGTAAAAAGTTAGGTCCCAAATATGTAGGACGCTTCCAGGTGGTCCAGGTCATTAATCCAGTGACCGTGTGGTTGCAGCTACCCCGATTCATGGGGAAGGTACACCCCGTTTTCCACGGTAGCCTGCTGAAACCGGTTCAGGGTTCCCCCCTAGGGCTGTGAGCAAAACACCAGGGCCGGTCTCTGGTGAGCAATACGAACTACAGGAGATCCTGGACTCCCGGGCCCGTCACGGACGGGTGCAATATCTGGTTAGGTGGAAGGGGTACACTCTCTCGGAAGTATCCTGGGTACGAAGGGAGGACGTCCACCACGGCTGCTGCGGGCGTTCCACCGCCAACACCCTGGGAAGCCGGGGGACGGGTCCGCAGAATTGTCTGGCGGGGTTGATATGCACTCACCCACGTCTTCTTGCCTTTCAGGTGGCCCTGGTAGATAGGGCCGCCTGTCAAGCCCCGTGGGCTCGACACATACCGGTGGGTGGAGGAACCGAGCAGCCAGCCAGAGCCAAGCAGCCGACTGCCGCCACACGCCGCTGAACTCCAGGGAATCAGCTGGCCACCGGACGGGCCAGCTGGGCGTTGGAGACGCCGCCTGCCACGAAGCGCTGCCAGAAGCCAGGGAGGAAGCTGGCTGCTGAGCATGTCAGCTGGCCGTCGGGGACGCCGCCGGACGCCACCACACGCTGCGGAGCACTGCCGGAGGCCGGGGAGGAAGCCGGCTGCTGGGTGACTCAGCTGGGCGTCTGAGACGCCGCCAGATGCCTCCACGCGCCAAGGAGCGTTGCCGGAGCGGGGGAGGAGGCCGGCTGCCGGACGAGACAGTAGGCCACGGGACGCTGACGGAGGAGCCGGTCGCCGACCTGGGCAGTTGGTCTCGCGAAGGCCATCTGGCCTGGGGAGATCACTCTGCGAAGGAATGGCTGGAGCAGCGGAGAGAGGGAGGCGGCGATGCAAAGTCCGGCAGGGGGGAGGTCGGAAGAGGAACTGCGGCTTTTACGTTTACGGACCGGATGCTGGCTTGCTGCTTGGGGCGGGGAACTTCTATGTAAAGCACTGGGAGCAAACCACTCCCAGTGCTGACTTTAATTTTGCACAAATTAAAACCCTGTTGGTCACTTTGTTCCTGCGTTCCTGGATTGTTTTCAGCCTATGAAGGACATCTGACACCGGGTTCTTTTATGCCCTCCCCGCTCCCGTAGCGCTGGACAATGGGAGGGAGGGAGAGAAGGAAGGGACAAAGAGAGGAGGAAGAAAAGGGAGGGAGGGACAATGGAAGGGAGGGAGGGAAGGGACAAAGAGGGAGGGAAGGAAGAAAGGAAGGAAAGAAGGGACAATGGGAGGGAGAGAGGGAGGAAAGGAAGGTGCCAATGCCTGTCCCACCCCCCTCTACCAGAGACTCAGATCCCCCCATCCCCGCCCGCACCCCACACAGGCACCCCGCAACCTGAGTGATGAGCTGGCCACGCCCCCCTGGCCAATGACTTCGCTTGTCAAAAAGTTGCAAAAGGTGATCACATGACCCTGGGACACTGTGACCGTCATAGGTATGAATCAGTTGCCAAGCATCCGAATGTAAATCACATGACCCTGAGGATGTTGCAACAGCATTAAGTGTGAAAAATGGTCATAATTTGCTTTTTTCAGTGCCGTTGTAACTTCGAACAGTCACTAAGCGAATTGTTGTAAGTCGAGGACTACCTGTACTTTATTTTTTCTTTTTTTTTTGGTCAAGTTTTTGACACCTTGCTGGGCAACTGGTGGTACTCGGATATTGCCTTATCCTAAAAGTGGTACAATGGGTGAAAAGGTTGAAAAGCCCTACTTTAGAATTGGCCATCAAACTTTTTCGGCTCTTTTCTTAAGTACATTTACTGTATTCTTCATTTCCATTTCTTATGTTTAATTTCCAAAGATATGTTGCTAACATTCATTTTACTTGATTTCCTAAGATATACCATTCATGTGTGGCTTACAAATTTCTCATAGGTACTGACTGACCTTAATGGTAATACAATACTGTACAAGCTAGGCCTTTGAGACTTATATACCTGTGGGAAACACTAGGCTACTACACTACAAATCATTTTCATTAGGAGAAAATAGAACACACTCCCTTCCCCCAAATTCTTAACAGGGAGAAGTTACCAAGGGGAGCATCAATCCCTAAAAGTAATTGCTCGTTCCAAATCCACTCGAAACTGAAACGAGAATTAATCCATGTAATTTAAAACTCTAGAGTCTAGTTAGAAACGGAGGGGCAGTCTCGCCCCTCTTTTGAACCCCTCTTAATTATGTAACACTCGGCCAAAAACCTACCCAAACTTCCAGCTGAAGTGACTACCACTCTTGCTGGACTCCCCTCTTGAGGATGTGTTCGCAACTATCCCTTACCCACAGGACACACCACAATAGCCCCACACTTCTAGGCCAAGATTCAATCCTTCAACCTAGGCCCAGCCAACCTTTAACGGCACACATACACACACACACCGATTCGCTCAAGGAGTAAGAGCGATCCCCTGCCTTTCGCAGAGAAAATAATTGTGATGATACTAGTCTCTCCTCCCCCCCCCCAACCGATCAGAAAGCTCCCACAGGAACAGGAGTCTTCAAACTTAGCCCTTTTATGACTTGTGGACTTCAACTCCCAGAATTCCTCAGCCAGCATGCCTGGCTGAGGAATTCTGGGAGTTGAAGTCCACAAGTCATAAAAGGGCCAAGTTTGAAGAACCCTGCACAGGAACAACCAGGCGCTTGCGTTCGCCCCGCATAACTCGTCCTCTTCAAGCCCTCAGATGCACCCCTTTTAATTCTGCAATGTAGGCCCGCCCCAAGGCCCGCACGCGGGGCGCCAAATTTGGCCGCCATGAATAACTATCAGTCTCGTCCCCCAAATAATATCCCCCTCTCCAATGGATTGTTTTAAACACATTAAGCTGTGGGAAGTTAACCCAGAGAAGGAAATATTAAAAAGGCAGGAAAAATATTGTTCACCAAAAGGATTTTTAAAAGCATTTTTTGAAAAGCAGAAACCAAACCTGGCCTCATCTCTGCCCAGGGCAGTAGCTAGTCTTATACAAATGCAGATGTGGAACCATCAGAAAGTTGAAGCCAGAGCAATCAAGAAGACAAAGA
>NW_015388878.1:84977-91714 GCF_001527695.2 Protobothrops mucrosquamatus
CCAACACCTGGGAAGCAGGATATGATAATGGGATTAAACCACAGATATCAAGGCCTAGAAAAACACTCAGAAATAGCTTCAAAGTTCATGCCACAGGAACAGGAAACTATCCCAAGCAGGGCTGGGAGGGGGGTATAAAAAGACCTCCTGCCCATGTGCTCACTCTCTTTTCTTCTCCTCTGCTGCTTATCTGTCTTCTACAATAAACTGTAACCTTCTTCCCAAAGCAGTTGCCATGTTTGCTTATTTATTCCCGGCTTGGATGAACCAGGATGAAGACTTACCTTCTAACAAAGCTTTTCTCTACCCGCGGCCTATAAAATACACAAGCGTGTGCTGGTATGCCCCCATAACGTTACCATAGCAACGAGAACCCCATTTCTGAGGCTCAGCACTGGGGGGCGCGAACACCCCTTCCCTCCACATAGCTACTATCGTAGCGAGCAGGCGATGGGTCCCGAGGCCTGGACAGTCGGGCAGCAATCTCGTCCCTGCCGGTATTTGCACAGTAATTAAGGCAACGGAGCGCAATAGAAAAACCGAACCTAAGGCCTGCGTCCCCCTCCCTTGAAAAAAAAATACGCACATCACCCTCAAAGACGGTTTACCTCGGTAGTTGCAGGAGCACCACGTCCCCAACACCTAGTCCTATTAGGAAGACCAGAAAGGAGACCGGCCTGCTCACCCGCCCACCAGCCTCAGTCTTGATGGCTATGAAGAGAAGCGAGTCCTTTTTGTTTCCCAACAACGTAGAAACGAGGGACGGATTCACGGTACGCGGTCTCACCTGTGGTGGCTCGGCTTCAGTCCTAGCTAGCCGGCTGCGGGGCCATTTTTGCCACTAGAAGATAGTGAGGGAGAGAAGGGGGGGACTGCGGGGGGAGAAGCAGCTGCAGTGTCTTCTTAAGAGACCGAGAGAAATACAGGCCGCAAAATCCTCGGCCTCTTGTAGATTCTGTGCCCGGCAAAGGAAGCTTCGCTCCCGGGAGGACTCCTATACCCCCCCCCAAAGGAAGCTTCGCTCCCGGGAGGACTCCTTTACCCCCCCCCCCCAGGAACAGATTACAGAGGGAAAGGGAGGGGTGGGATGGGAGAGGGGAGAGGGGAGTACAAAACAAGGGTAGTCAGGTGTGTGTGGGGGGGGAATTGCAAGTTGCGATCGATGGGGGAGGGGCACCCCCCCAACATTTCACTCGCCCCCAACATTTCACTCGCCCCCTTCGCTACACCTCCCCTTTCCCCCGCCCTTCTTTACTTAATCATTTTTTAAGCCCAGCCCAGAATCGATTTGTGCAAAAACGGGGCGGAAGCATTGCTTGTGAAAATACGTACTGTCTCGCGAGATTTGCACGAGTGGGAGGGGAAAGTTCATCGTGGTGAGAAAAGGTTGGGAGAGGGGAGAGGTCAGTGCAAGGAGGTGCTAAAAGCATGGGGTGTGGCGATGGGGTTGAGGGAGGGGTTAAAGCATGGCTGATTACACGAGCAGTAGTTAAGCCGGTCTGTGGAGTTTTTTTTGTTTTAGTGGAAATTATTGCGAGGGGAGACGCGTCCCCAAGTCAAAAGGGGAATCAGATTCTTTTCCTCGATGGTTGAAGCCTGGCCCAGAGGCGCCTATTTTTCGTGGTGGTCGTTGCAAAACATAATGGAGATAAATCATAAAAGGGACTTCTGCGGTCGCAAAGGGGCGTGGCAGGGGGTTGTCTTGACATAGGAGGCCCTAAGGTAGGTAGCTGTTTTGTTGCGGCTGGACTCTGGCCGGGTTGCTTCTCCAGAGAGGAGACCCAGAGCACAAAGAGCTCTGCGTATCAGTATGATAAATGCAAGTGGGGTGTGTGCATATATACATGTAAAGAGAACTATAGCTTTAAGGATGTGTCCCAAACACTAACTCATATTGAACTATAGAATGCATAAGGTTTGATTCGTTGCATAGGAGTCGTTAGGAAGTTTAAAAGGGCATATCTACTCAAAAATAAACCTTATTGAATGTAATAAAGATTACAGGATTGCAACTGCATTGTAAGGATAATGGAGGTTTTGCCAGAAGAGAAAGGGAGGAATCCACTGGACGTGTGTTGTAGTTAGGTGGGAAAAAAAACCTTGTCAAATGGGCAGTTTATTTATTTAGTGTATATCATATCATATACATGGACAAGCAATATATATTAACATTTCATCTAGATTAGTAGAAGCCAATAAAATATAAATGTTAAAAATGGGCAGTAAAGTAAGATTAAATAATATAAACTGAAAAGGTAATTTATTTGTTTTTATGTTAGTAAGTTAAACGTTTGTTTACACTCTTGTGTCTATTAAAATCAGCAATTTAATCATACATGTGCCATTTGGTTTTATTCTTTGTCTCTTGAAAGGATTCTCTTCCAAAATGGATAGTGGAAATCACATTTGTAAATGCACATAACCATATTTAACCCTTAACCATATTTTTCTCCAAGGAATTATGCCATTCCCTCTGCTGCTCAGAGGCAGGTCTGGTGCAAGTATGTGGCATCTTTCAGAAATTGTGAGGCCTGGATACTCTTAAAGTCTAATGCTCCAAATACTATCAGGCAACCAAACATGGCTCCAATTTTCACAATTACCTTTGAGGCAAATTTGAAACATGAGAAATTCACAGGTAGCACATACAAACCACTCAACATCTTTCCTAATACACTATTATTGCTGTTTATCGCTTGGTAAACTCACCAAAGTGTATTGTTGAGAGGGAGTATATAAGAACTACTTTGCCTAGAGTTCTGTCTAATTTAGTACCAGAAACATGCAGTGTCAAGGTGAAACTAGTGGAAATAGGCATTATGTATGATACATGTCCTCTTTTCAATGTCTGTTAAAATAAACCTACCATTAAAATTATAGACTGATCATTTCTTTGTCAGTGGGCAAATGTACAAAATCAACAGGGGATCAAATACTTTTTCCCTCACTGTAGTTTGTTATAACATACAAAAAAATACAAAAGCAAATAGTAGGAAAAATAGGGAGGGGAAAGGTGAAGAAAAGGGGAAAAAGAAAGAAAAGGCATTGACTTCCGACTCCCTTTGGTGCAGTAGAATAAGGCATTAACATCAAATCTCAACTTTTTACTTTTACATAATAGTATAAACTAGCCATTTCTATAACAACAAATTATCTAATTGGTAAAACCCCGAATCAAAGTTGGATTTTTTTCCACCTCAAGCACAAAGTCCAGAAGCGGTTTCCAAGTAGAAATAAAAGTATTTGTATTTTTTTCTTTGATCATAGCAGTCAATTTAGCCATCTCTGCTAACTCCATCAACTTTTGCAGCCATTCGTCCATTGTCGGGTTCGAAATGCTCTTCCATTTCTGTGTGTAGAGTAGTCGTGCTGCCATCAACTTATATAACATCAAAGTTCCAATTTTTTCCCCCAAGTCTTTTTCCATTAAACCCAAAAGAAAAGTCTCTGGTTTTCTCTTTATATTCACTTTAATAATTTTCTGTGTTAGAATATGAATCCTACTTCAATATTTCTTTGCTTTATCACATGTCCACCATAAATGACAAAAGGTCCCTTCTTTACATTTGCATTTCCAACATTCATTTGAAATACCTTTATACATTCTTGACAACTTGTCTGGAGTTAAATACCAACGATACATCTTCTTATAGAAATTTTCTTTTAAATTATTTAACGTAAATTTTAAACCTTTCTTCCACATATTCTCCCATTGTTCAAGCATTATATCCAAAATTCCTTCCCCACTGAATCATACAGTGCTTTACATGTTCACTTTCCAGATTTAAATTCAATAAAATTGTATAGACCAGGGCTTTTCAACCAGTGGTACGGGTACCACCTGTGGTACATTGGCACCTGGCAGGTGTTACGCGACCATCCTAGAAAAGTGGTAGTGGGGGAGGGGAATGAGCTGAGCCGGTGGCAGCACCGCACAAGCCTGAGTGAGAGATGGATGGAGCTGCAGGGCTGTCAGGGCTCAGTGGAAGCGCCAGGATCAGCACCAGGCTCCAGCTGGAGCTCAGCACTGATCCTGGCGCTTCTGCTGAGCCCAGAAGAAGCGCCGATCAGCTGGAAAGTTGCAGCATCTCCAGGGTCTTGTGATTTACATTCAGATGATTGGCAACTGATTCACATTTATGATGGTCACAGTGTCCCAGGGTCATATGAAGTGATCAAAACCTGCTGCAACACCCAGCAGACGGGGGGAATAAAAACCAAACACCCCCCCACCCCACCCCCGCTGCCAATCCTCAACAGAAATGCTCACAACAATGAAAACCTCAGACAGGAGGAAGAGTGCCATCGGGCACTGTCTTGCTCGGCTGTGGCTTGGGGGGCACTTTTTTCAGTGCCATTGTAACTTCGAACAGTCACTAAGCAGACTGTTGTAAGTCGAGGACTACCTGTACTTCATCACTTTTTTCCTTTTTGGGGGGGGGGTCATCAAGTTTTTGACACCTTGCTAGGCGACTGGTGGTACTCGGATGTTGCCATGTCCCAAAAGTGGTACAATGGGTGAAAAGGTTGAAAAGCCCTGGTATAGACCTTAGCAATAATATGTTCATCACTACCACACATTAGGATTTCCAATTCATTTTTAACAAAGTCAAACCCATAACTCTTTTTGTCTAATTTAAATCTTTCAATTGTAAATATGTAAATCAATGGCAGACATGACCTTCTAACTCCTCCTCAGACTTCATGGTAGGGTCACCAAAATTAAAAGATATTATTTTACCATAGGTCCTCCAGTTAGGCTTCGTCACCATTTCTTTTCTTTAAAAAAGCTTCCTGTAGGTGTGCTGACTCAGGAATTCTGGGAGTTGAAGTCCATGAGTCATAAAAGAGCCGAGGTTGCCTACCCCTGCTGTAGGGAAACCAAAAGAGGCACCATCGTAGAAAACCTTGTTTTATATTTATTCCAAACTCTTAGAATGGCACGTCTAACAAAATGGTTGTTGAAATCAACATTTACTTTAACCTTGTCATAACATAGGTACAGTGAGGGAAAAAAATATTTCATCCCCTGCTGATTTTGTACGTTTGCCCACTAACAAAGAAATGATCGGTCTATAATTTTAATGGTAGGTTTATTTTAACAGTGAGTGACAGAATAACAAAAAAAAAAAATCCAGAAAAACGCATTTCAAAAAAGTTATAAATTGATTTGCATTTTAATGAGTGAAATAAGTATTTGACCCCTTCGCAAAACATGACTTAGTACTTGGTGGCAAAACCCTTTTTGGCAATCACAGAGGTCAGATGTTTCTTGTAGTTGGCCACCAGGTTTGCACACATTTCAAGAGGGATTTTGTCCTACTCTTCTTTGCAGATCCTCTCCAAGTCATTAAGGTTTCGAGGCTGATGTTTGAAAGTTTGAACCTTCAGGTCCCTTCACAGATTTTCTATGGGATTAAGGTCTGGAGACTGGCTAGGCCACTCTAGGACCTTAATGTGCTTCTTATTGAGCCACTCCTTTGTTGCCTTGGCCGTGTGTTTTGGGTCCTTGCCATGCTGGAATACCCATCAACGACCCATTTTCAATGCCCTGGCTGAGGGAAGGAGGTTCTCGCCCAAGATTTGATGGTACATGGCCCCGTCCATCGTCCCTTTGATGTGGTAAAGTTGTCCTGTACCCTTAGCAGAAAAACACCCCCAAAGCATAATGTTTCCACCTCCATGTTTGACGGTGGGGATGGTGTTCTTGGGGTCACAGGCAGCAGTCCTCCTAACACGGCGAGTTGAGTTGATGCCAAAGAGCTCAATTTTGGTCTCATCTGACCACAACACTTTCACCCAGTTCTCCTCTGAATCATTCAGATGTTCATTGGCAAACTTCAGACGGGCCTGTACATGTGCTTTCTTGAGCAGGGGGACCTTCCGGGCGCTGCAGGATTTCAGTCCTTCACGGCGTAGTGTGTTGCCAATTGTGACTGTGGTCCCAGCTGCCTTGAGATCATTGACAAGATCCTCCCGTGTAGTTCTGGGCTGATTCCTCACTGTTCTCATGATCATTGAAACTCCTTAAGGTGAGATCTTGCACGGAGCCCCAGACTGAGGGAAATTGACAGTTATTTTGTGTTTCTTCCATTTGCGAATAATCGCACCAACTGTTGTCACCTTCTCACCAAGCAGCTTGGCGATAGTCTTGTAGCACATTCCAGCCTTGTGTAGGTCTACAATCTTGTCCCTGACATCCTTGGACAGCTCTTTGGTCTTGGCCATGGTGGAGAGTTTGGAATCTGATTGATTGATTGCTTCTGTGGACAGGTGTCTTTTATACAGGTAACAAGCTGAGATTAGGAGCACTCCCTTTAAGAGAGTGCTCCTAATCTCAGCTCGTTACCTGTATAAAAGACACCTGGGAGCCAGAAATCTTGCTGACTGACAGGGGATCAAATACTTATTTCACTCGGGGAAGAGAACCTGTGGCTCAGTGGCTAAATCACTGCCTAGTATGTATAACTTTCCAGGTTTGAATCCCATAAAGGGTATGGCTAACTGATGAAGGCAAAAAAGCCAGAAATGGTCCATCATTAATGTGGAAAAAACTTCATTTTTCTTTGCTGGGTCATATTGCGGCCATCAAAATGAACATTTTACCTAAGTTTCTTTTTCTATTTCAGATGATACCTATTTTAAAAAATGAACTTAACTTGAAAGAATGGCAGAGAGATCTGAATCGCTTCATTTGGGAAGGCAAGAAAGCGAGGGTTAAATTTAAGATTATTCAA
>NW_015388878.1:96522-101953 GCF_001527695.2 Protobothrops mucrosquamatus
TCAGGCAACAGTGAAAGGGGAGGAGAATAAGGAAAGCCCGGGAAAAAGAAACCGGAAGTGAATCACATCTTCCAAGTTAATTGGAAGATGTGAACCATGACCCCAAAATAGGAGAGGGAAAAATGCCTGGAATGTATGTGCAACGGAAAAGAATCTCAGATCTAAGCATTCCACCATGCCGTACTGACATCTCTGTAACCTTAATAAATGCTTTTAGGATAAAAAAATGCCTGAAAGTCCTTTTAAGTGTTTCGTTAATCAGACACATGACATCCTGAAGTGCAGTTTCCCAATTTCATAAGTTATTCTACTCTGAGGCTGCTGATTAACCAGCCATATACACTTTTACCTTGAATAATCAGTTTGTAGCCATGCATGTCATCCTCAGAGAATCCCAGTAAAACTCCTGCATATTTACTGAACCTTTCTCATGGCAGTGGGGCAGGCTGATCAATAACAATCTCTTGCCATATAGTACTGAAATAGCCCACTCTCACCATACCATTGAGAGCCAGTTTGGTGTAGTAGTTAAGGCAGCAGGCTAGAAATCAGGAAACAGTTAATTCTAGTCCTGCCTTATGTCAAGCCCCTGGGCTCAACACTAACCGGTGGGGGAAAGGGAAGGAGCAGCCAGCCAACATCGGTGTGCCGACCCCGTATGCCGTCCGACCGCCGAGGACCAGCTGGGCATTGGCGAGGCCGCCATACACCGCTGGACGCCGGAGGGGCCGCCTCGCACCGCGGCCGCCTCTCCCTTCTCACCGGGCGCCGGGGGGAATTCCCGGAAGCCAGCTGGGCGGCGGAAGCGACCAGCTGGGCATCGGGGGAGACCGTCTCACCGCGGCCACCTCTCCTGTGTTGCCAGCGGCCGGGGGAGGACGCCGGTTTTTCGCATGGAGCTGCCTCCCGGAGGGACTGTCTACCGCGTGGAGCTGCTCCCCGGAGGAACTCTCTGCCGGGGGAGGACGCCGGTTGCCGCATGGAGCTACATGTCTACCTTCGAACACGTCTACCGTCCCCATGGTGTGCCCCGGCGTATCATATCGGATCGGGGGGTGCAGTTCACGGCACGATTCTGATGGAAATTTATCCAGTATATAGGATCGTCCCAAGGTCTCAGCTCGGCCTACCACCCCAGCACCAACGGAGCGGCTGAGCGGGCGAATGCCATGGTGGAACGCTACTTACACAGCTACGTCTCCTACCAGCAAACGGACTGGGCCGATTTGTTGCCGTTTGCCGAAGTAGCCTACAACAACACAGTGCATAGCAGCACGGGGTTTGCTCCTTTTTGGGTGGTGCATGGGGTGGAGTTCGTCCCTATCCCAGAGTGGCCCCAAGGCCCCCTTTCCATTCAGTAACAATTCAATAAGTACAAATCTTCCTTCTGAATCAAAGTCTATTAGTTTTGGCAGAAATTCTTTCTTAACATACAAAACCACACCTGCTTTTTTCTTCAGAGCTGGAGAAATAAAATGAAGTCCCAATTTAGAATTAATCAAATACTTTTGATCTTTCAAAGTAATGTGGGTTTCTTGCAAACATATAATGTTATTTTTATGTTGTTTCAAATAGTAAAATATTTTCTTCCTTTTTTGTGGTGAATTCAAACCATTCACATTCAAAGTCATCAACTTAACCATCCTTTGGCTTGTGAAGCTTATGGAGCATTCCTTGTAAATCTGTCATCACAGATCTCTTTGGCCTTGCCCCTCCCACAGGCTCCGAGGTAGGCGAGTATGTTATAGATATAGGTTCTTTTTGTTGCTCTTTCTCTTTACGTTTATGTGCTGCACGGGTCATTCTTTGCTCCTTTGGATCTTTTTTCACTTGAGAGTCTCCTGCATATGGTGACATAGCCTCAGGCAATTCAACAAGTAGTTGTTCAGTCAAATCTTCCTTTGCTTTAAGTCGGGGTGATGGTGGTAAGTCAGCCTTCAGGACCGATAAGTAAAAATCTTTAGCTTTTTGAATCGTGTTCAATTTATAACGTGTCCCCGCATAACTTACCACAATTCCAACAGGAATATCCTATCTAAAAGGCATCTGCCGCTTTTTTAACTCCTGAGCCAAAAAAGCAAAGTCCTTCCTTTTTCTTAAAATTTTAGGAGGTATTTCTTTCAAAAGAATAATATCTTGGGCAGCAATCTGAAATCTCTGCTGGTAGAAAGCCTGTATAATTTCATTACGACGTATTCTTGTAGAAAAATAGACAACATTTCTCGGTAGTTTTCTTTGGCACGCAACCCAGGAATTTATAAGCTTTTTCAATTTCTCCAAAAATTACTTCGGGATTGCACTCCAAAACTAAAGCCAGAGCTGCAGCTATTTCCTCTCTCAATTTATCTTGTAAATCATCTTTTAATCCTCTAATCCTCAAGGCAAACTCCATTTCTCTGTATTGTGACATTATAATATCATTCTGAACAGTTTCCACACCTTCTTCTACTTTCTCAAGTCTGTCCTCCGTTCCTTCCATTTTCTCCGCTAATTCATCCACCCGTCCCTCTATACGATCTACATGAACCGCCAAATCATGAAAAATATGCGATATGTTCTCACAAAGTTCCTCATTTTTCTTATCAAGAAGCTCCTCCGTTTCCATCCTGACTTGTTTTACTGTCTGCAATGAAGCTTGTGCTAAAGGATCTTGTAAATCTTTAAGTGTAATAGACGGGGGAGGCGAAGGTGGCGGAGATTTAGGTTTCTGTTGTGGAATTTGCACAACTGGAGAAGAAATAGCTGTTTTAGGCAAAGCAGAACCTCCAATACATTTAGAAGCCATTCTGCAGAATTCTTCTAAATATAATTATATATAATTTAAGACACAAAACAGCAGGATACCGCTGAACTTTCAATAAACTTAAAAAAAACCTTTATGATGCATCAATCCACAACCGGAAGAAGAGTGAAAGTTTTCCTTATGATACAAAGAAACAGCACGTCCGCAGCCATTTTCTTCTCACTTTGATTTATAACACATAAAGAAGATGCCAGTATATTCTTGAGTTAAAGTCTTAATTCAGCTAGAATCCAAGTCTCCTGATTGGTTCCGTCTGCTTATAAATTTACTCATGATGTGAAGTGTCTATGATTAGCAGTGGCGGCAACGTCTGGCTTTGCTCCGAAGAACGAAGACACTCCGAGCTGCGAAGAAGAATCTGGACTCTGGAGGAGTTCAACACCTTCATTCCCCCAAGATCACTCCTGGGGGAACTAGGGAACTCTACTCCTATCCAGAAAAAACTCGCTTTCTCTCCTCCCAGAGAGAAAGCTCCGAGCTGCCAAACAGCTGATGAACGCTGTTTGAGCAGACTTTGACACAGTCTCGGGCGGGAGGCTAAAAAAAAGCCTCCATCGACGTGGCCATCGCCACCGGACGTCCCCAGGGATCATATTTTTAAGATAATTATGGATATATATATAGGAAGTTTTTCAGACAGACCGGTCTGATTGAGTACACCTTGACATTTTTAACTGCTATACTGCAGTTTTTCTTTTTACAATATCTTTTACCATGCAGCCCCCAACTAGGGGCGTTAAGCAGGCTCAAGTCGCAACTGCGAAACATTTTTAAATCCAAATTTCTTTTTCTGACAAAGAGTTAAAGAATTAAATCGGGAGACTAAGATGGCCATTTCTAGCTTGTTCTGCTTTCATCAGTTAGCCATACCCTTTATGGGATTCGAACCTGGGCAGTTTACATACTAGGCAGTGATTTAACCACCAAGCCACAGGCTCTCCTCCCCTCTTTGCCAGCCGAGTCAAGGGAGTATATACAGGAAGTTTTTCAGACAGACCGGTCTGATTGAGTACACCTTGACATTTTTAACTGCTATACTGCAGTTTTTCTTTTTACAATATCTTTTACCATGCAGCCCCCAACTAGGGGCGTTAAGCAGGCTCAAGTCGCAACTGCGAAACATTTTTAAATCCAAATTTCTTTTTCTGACAAAGAGTTAAAGAATTAAATCGGGAGACTAAGATGGCCATTTCTAGCTTGTTCTGCCTTCATCAGTTAGCCATACCCTTTATGGGATTCGAACCTGGGCAGTTTACATACTAGGCAGTGATTTAACCACCAAGCCACAGGCTCTCCTCCCCTCTTTGTAGGTCTTTGGTTATTCGGGTTTTCTCCCGCGTAAAATTGGAAGTGTCTTGGTGACGTTTCGACGAAGTCCCATTCGTCATCTTCAGGCTGGTGTTTTCAGCTTCGTACTTCTAGGAGTAATGTGTGATCGCAAGATGGCAGCAATGGCGGAGGCCATGTTGCAATGCTGGGAGAAAAGGTACCCAATTAAGTAAGGAGGAGGGGAAGAGGGAGCAGAAAGAGTGATAGAAGAAAGACAGGAGAAGGGAAAAGGAGTGGAAAATAAAAGGGAAGGAGAAGGATGCCAGCATAGCAGTGGCACGGTGGCAGCAGAGACTCACAGCCCGGCGACCCACCTGAGCAATGGTGAGAGGCTGAATGGCATGGTGACCTAGCTGAGTGGTGATGAGAGCCTGGCGACCCAGCTAAGTGGTGGTGAGAGGCTGAACATAACCCAGCTGAGTGGTGGTGAGAGGCTGAGCAGCACGGCAACCCAGCTAAGTGGTGGTGAGAGGCAGCCCAGCAGCTGAGCAGTGGTAGTTGAGAGCAGCCAAGTGACCCAGCTGAGAACCGTTCGCACAGGTGACAGTGGCTCAGAGACCCAGCTGATAAGCAGAGGCATGGGTGAGAGCAGCCCAGAGACCCAGGTAAGAGGCAACCTGGCTACCCAGCTGAGTGGCAGACACAGCTGAGCGGTGACGTGTGGCAGTGCTCAGCAGGCCAACAGGCCAGTGGGCAGGAGAGGGAGAGAGGCAACCCAGGCAACATTCAAAACGACAGCGGAGAAATGGCAGTAGCGTGGAAGAACTTAAGGAATCCCAACACTAGCCACTACAATAGCTGAAATAAGTATTACTCCAGCATAAAAGTCAAGAGGTTAGAACCCCCGATAAATCCAATCTTCATTAAAAAAACCACCTACTTTTAATTAAACTTTTAAACAAAAAATAGGTCTTTGAGTTTTATAATTTTTTTAAAAAATCCATATATATATATATATATATTACTATATATATATATATAGTAAAAACAAATAAATACGAACACCAGGATAATATCAAACTAGGATTTGTTTAATAAAGTGCTGAGCTTTCGTCGGCCAGCACTGCCGACATCAGAGCATAGAAACAAGTCAAAAAGCTCAGCATTTTATTAAACAAATCCTAGTTTGATATTATCCTGCTGTTCGTATTTATTTGTTTTTACTACATGGCATCACCCAGGATTCGAATTTTTAACGTAATTATATATATATCGATCTCCTATTTTTAATGTTATTTTATATATATATATATATATATATATATATATATATATATATATATATATATATATATATAT
>NW_015388878.1:102855-104257 GCF_001527695.2 Protobothrops mucrosquamatus
CAAACCCCACTGGCAGTTAAAAGGAAGAAACAGCTGCGATCACACACACTACTCCCAGAAGCACGAAGCTGAAGACACCAGCCTGAAGATGACGAATGTGACTTCGTCGAAACGTCGCCAAGACACTTCTAATTCTATGCGGGAGAAAACCCGAATAACTAAAGACCTACATACAAACACCCGCGAAAACCTCAGAAAACATATATATAAAATGTTTTCTGAGGTTTTCGTGGGTGTTTGTAGGTCTTTTTAGCTAACAGATTAATGCAAGTTTTGAAGCGGATAATTCATATTTATCAGTCTGGATTTATAAATGGTAGATATATGAAGTATAATGTCAGACAAATTGTGAATTTGCTTGAATATTTGGATAAAAATAATCAAATTCCAGCGGCTTTTATCTTTTTGGATGCTGAAAAAGCGTTTGATAAATTGGACTGGCAATTTTTATTGCGAGTTGTGGAGAGAATGAATTTTGGAGACAGTTTTTTGTCCGCCCTTAAGGCTATTTATCAATTACAATCAGCACAAATTGTAGTCAATGGGCTATTGACAGATACATTTAAAATTGAGAAAGGTACAAGGCAAGGATGTCCACTATCACCTTTATTATTTGTTTTGACATTGGAGATCTTATTGATTAAAATTCGTGAATCATCGATTATAAAAGGAATAATTTTAAACAAGAATGATTATAGGTTGAGAGCCTTTGCTGATGATTTGGTTTTTACCTTATCTCAGCCGATTGAATCAGTAAGAGATTTGATGCAGATCTTGATACAGTATGGGAAAGTTTCTGGATTTAAGGTAAATAACAATAAGACTAAAATATTATTCCAAAAATATGACTAAAAAAGATAAGGAGATTTTAGTTAATTTAACTGGTTTTGAAATAGTGGAAAAGGTGAAATATTTGGGTGTTTATATTACTGCCGCTAATGTTAAATTGTATAAAAATAATTATGATAAGTTATGGATAAAAATTCAAAAGGATTTAGATGACTGGAAAAAGTTGCACCTATCATTGTTGGGGAGAATCTCAGTGGTTAAAATGAATGTTCTTCGAAAGTTTCTTTTTTTGTTTCAAATGATACCTATTTTTAAAAAAGATTCTAATTTGGAGGTATGGCAAAGAGGTATCAACAGGTTTATTTGGCAGGGCAAAAAGCCGAGGGTTAAATTCAAAATTATGCAAGATGCACCGGAAAGAGGGGGACTTAAAGTCCCGAATTTAAAATTATATTATGATGCGGTGGCTTTAACTTGGATCAGTGATTGGATTAATTTAACTAATAGAGACATATTGATTCTTGAAGGTTGGGATTTATTTTATGGATGGCATGCTTATTTATTTTTTGATAAGAAAGTTGATCAAGTTTTCAAGACCCATATTTTAAGGACT
>NW_015388878.1:105170-106280 GCF_001527695.2 Protobothrops mucrosquamatus
CATTTTTCAGCACACACATTTTTCCGCCTGGGCTAATCGGCCTCTTTGCAACCCCACCCCTCTGGTAACCGCGCGATTGTAGCACTTTGCACAAAGGAGCAATAGTTGATAACACGCCCCACGTCAGCTGGAAGGGTATTCTTGGATAGTGAGAAGCTGGAACCGGGCGGGCGGGCGAGAGAGGCGGGCAGAAAAAAAGAGGGAGGGAAATCCACACACACTCGCGCAGGGAAAGGGGGAAACGGGTGGGCCGGCCGGCTCCCCTCTCCTCTTTGTGTGTGTGTGTGTTTGTCTCTCTCAATTCTCCCCCACCCCAAAAGCGGGGAGGGGGCGACCTTGCAAAAGGGAGGGGGCTTCTCCCGGTTGCAGGAAAGGCTGGAGGTGCGCCTTTCTCGGCCAGCCTGGGTAAATTCGGCCGTATTCTTCAATATGGGCCGGCCCCAGCAGTTCCGGCTGGTTGCCGGCAGTTGGCTGTTCCTCCCTGGCCGCCTTGGCCCCCCCGGCCCTGTCGGTGAGCACCTGGCAGGACACAGCATCGCCAGGCCTCCCCCCTTCGCGCGAGGCGTCTGGCGTTCCCCCTCGCGCTTGGCTGCGGCGGCCCGGGGTATTCCGTCCCGGCCTCGACACGCAGCGCCGCAGGGAACGGAAGGGAAGGGGGGAGGGCTGTACCTGGAGCATCACATGAAGAATTGGCTGAAGAATACGGCCGAATTTACCCGGGCTGCCGGCCCCAGCAGTTCCGGCTGATTGCCGGCAGTTGGATGTTCCTCCCTGGCCGCCTCGGGCCCCCCGGCCCTGTCGGTGAGCGCCTGGCAGGGCGCAGCGTCGCCAGGCCTCCCCCTTCGCGCGAGGCGTCTGGCGTTCCCCCTCGCGCTTGGCTGCGGCGGCCCGGGGTATTCCGTCCCGGCCTTGACACGCAGCGCCGCAGGGAACGGAAGGGAAGGGGGGAGGGCCGTACCTGGAGCATCACATGAAGAATTGGCTGAAGAATACGGCCGAATTTACCCGGGCTGGCCGAGAAAGGCGCACCTCCAGCCTTCCCCGCAACCGGGAGAAGCCCCCTCCCTTTTGCAAGGTCGCCCCCTCCCCGCTTTTGGGGTGGGGGAGAAT
>NW_015388878.1:108373-114045 GCF_001527695.2 Protobothrops mucrosquamatus
GGCCGAGAAAGGCGCACCTCCAGCCTTCCCCGCAACCGGGAGAAGCCCCCTCCCTTTTGCAAGGTCGCCCCCTCCCCGCTTTTGGGGTGGGGGAGAATTGAGAGAGAGAGAGAGACAAACACAAACACACACAAAGAGGAGAGGGGAGCCGGCCGGCCCACCCGTTTCCCCCTTTCCCTGCGCGAGCGTGTGTGGATTTTCCCCCCTTTTTTTCTGCCCGCCTCTCTCGCCCGCCCGCCCGGTTCCAGCTTCTCACTATCCAGGCATTTCTGCAAAGTGGGAGGGGTCGAGGGAGGGGAGGGCGGTTGGTGGGAAAAGAAAAGATGGAGCAGCGGCCAAGGGTTTATAAAGCAAGCGGCGGAGTCCTGCAGCTCAGAGGCGACACGGGGGGAGGGAATCGGAGCTAACCGAGGAAGGAGGCTGCTGTTTCTGCTGCCGCCGCCGCCAGCCAGGGCATAATACGGTAAATAAATACGAGCGTAGGGGATCCGCGCGTGAACGAAGCCCCACTCCCCCGCCCCTTTTACTTTCGGTCCCGAGCTGGCACTTTTGAAAAGGGCTTGACTCCAGCCTGGGATTCGCAGTGGGAGACGCCGCCGCTGCTGCTGCCGCCCGCGCTGCTGTGGACTTACAATATCCGAGCAAAAGACTTTGCAAAAGACCACCCCGCCAAGGGGAAAGGCGCGCAGTTGGGCACCATCTTCCTTCGGCGTCTCTTTAAACGGTGCTCGGATATTGTAAGTCCACAAAGAACTGGGGAAAAATATTGACCCGAGTATAAGCCTAGGGGGGCATTTTTCAGATCAAAAAATGGGCTGAAAAACTCGGCTTATACTCGAGTATATACGGTATTTTATATTTATCTCAAGTTGATACTTTTTTTTATTAGAGTTAAAGTATGTTAATATTTGATTGTATTATGTTTGGGTAGTTCTATTTAGATTTGGGATGACATGTGCATAACCCTGTATTCGGTTCTGGGAAGTCCAGGGGGGGAGGGGGGGAGGGGATTAAAGATGTAAATGTAAATTTTGGTATATTAAAATGTTATAGTGAAATAATGTATTTGAAGAAGATGAGAGGCTCGGCTGGCGCCCCCAAACTGTGTCCGAAGGATGAGGAAAGGAAGGAGGTGGGATGTGTAGGGTAGTTGAGAGGAGGAAGGAGGAGAGAGGTGTAGGTAGGAGAAGAGAGGAGGAGGGAAGTAGGCAGGAAGGGTGAAAGAGAGGGTGGACGGAGGTGGGGGGGCTGCTGAGCATCTCTGAATAGATACTTGATATGGGGTTTTTTCTCTTGTTTATTAATGTATACCATATTTGTAACTTGTTTATTTGAAAATTAATAAAAAATTGAATATAAAAAAATATATATGATCCCTGGGTGTGTCCATATTTAAAATCAATAAACAAACGTGAGCACCAGGGAATGCAATAGAATAATTTAATAATAAAACACCTAATAAAAATGCCTAGCTTTCGTCGGCATCTGTCGACATCATCAGGGCTTACAATGCCGATCAGTGGGAGAGTCCCTCTTATAGGTTGGCCAGGGTATGAATGAACAGACGATCTCAAAAATCTGAAGGAATACTGAGCAATATGGGGGAGACGAATCGCACCTTAAAAACTGGTATACACCCCTTGAAACAACTAGGGGGTTGGACACCATCTAATAGGAGCCCATTATCAGATCGAAACCAACATGCTATTCCAACCGAGACCCGGGATTCTCCATCTCACCAGGAAGAAGAGAGGATGACCTCCCCAGCCCGTTCCATGACAGCAACTCAGCCATCACACGTATTGTGGACGATTCCATCACGGGCGTGCCGGGGAGGGGAGCGGAGCGATCTCTATGATAGCACGCAGACTGAGGACATCGGCAGTGGAAGAAAAGGGGAGAAGATCGCAACTCCCGGCCACTGTACTGATATCAATAGCTCTGTCGGAATTGGCCGGGGGGGTAGCAGGAGGATTGAAATTTATACCGCCAAGGATGAGATGGAGAATAGGAACAGTGGAGATGATGGGAGGAAACGTATTGGGGCAACGATCACTCGATCATGGGCAAGGAAAAGGGAAACGCCCACGCTAATAGGGGACAACTCCCAGGAGGTTAACATACGGACGTCAAATTGGGAAAAGAAGGGGGGGACAATGAAAATCGGACTTGATACCCCAATAAAGGACTGTAACCATAGGGATGAGGGGTGCAAAGGGGAGAGGGGACATCGTTGTGCACTGGAACAACCTAGAGGGGACAGGCAAGAGGACAATACAAGTAGGCAACCAGGAAAAACGGAGGACGTGGTTATGCACACAAGGGGAGGAGGTGCCCTGCCCATACTTGGCCCCAAAGAAGGAAAGACTTCTGGTGTCACTTACACGGATGGGAGGCGTAAGAGAGAGGCAATTGCTGTTAAGAAATCGGTGCTTAGAATATATTCTGTTACATCTGGCCCGATGATGAAATCAAAGAGCCGTGCGCATACCCTGGCCAACCTATAAGAGGGACTCTCCCACTGACCGGCATTGTAAGCCCTGATGATGTCGACAGATGCCGACGAAAGCTAGGCATTTTTATTAGGTGTTTTTATTATTAAATTATTCTATTGCATTCCCTGGTGCTCACGTTTATTTATTGATTTTAAATATATATATGGGGAATGGAGGATTACAGATGAGCAGGAGGTCCCTGGGGTAGGGAAGGGTGGGGGGTGGGTGGATTGCCGGAAAGGTAGGAGGTGGAGGGAGTCGGGATCAGAGGCAGACTGTTGGGACTGCCGTGGCCGCCGTAAGGCCGGACCAGGCGGATACCGACAGAGGGGTGAGAACATCGAGGCACGGGGGTCAGGTTGTTTGGATGCTATGCAAATACGGCCCGTTGAAAGAGGGGATCAGGAGGAGGGAGAGAGAGAGAGGCGAATGGATGGGGAGGGAGGGAGGAGGGGAGAAAGNTTTTTCAAAATTTGGATTGCTAACAAAGAATTAAGGGAGTACTGGGATAGCTATTTCTAACCTTATTAGGTTTTCATCAGCCAGACATACCCTTGCTGAGATTCGAACCTGGGCTGTCTGCATGTTAAGCAGAAGTGTTGCCCCTAGGCCACAGGCTCTTTCTCACTTTGTTAGCTACAAGAGACAGGGGAAGAGGATGTAGCTAACAAAGTGAGAAAGAGCCTGTGGCCTAGGGGCAACACTTCTGCTTAACATGCAGACAGCCCAGGTTCGAATCTCAGCAAGGGTATGTCTGGCTGATGAAAACCTAATAAGGTTAGAAATAGCTATCCCAGTACTTTCTTAATTCTTTGTTAGCAATCCAAATTTTGAAAAACACATATGATGTCGCAGTTAAGCGACTGCTGCCTGTGGATGGCTCTGGATTGAGCTGATACAGGCAAAAGACTTCTCTCTCCCATATTTGGGCCGACAGGGTGTTCAAAAAGCATTCACACACACACACACACACACACACACACATATATATATATATAAATTAAAACCAATAAATAAGTGTGAGCACCAGGGAGTGCAATAAAATAATTTAATGTTAAAATACCTAATAAAAACGCCTAGCTTTCGCCGGCATCTGCCGGCATCATCAGGGCCTTACAATGCCAGTCAGTGGGAGAGTTCCTTTTATAAATTGACCAGGATATGCGCACGGCTCTTAGCCCTCGTCATCGGGCCAGACGTAGTTAAATATGTTCCAGGCGCCGATTTCCTATTAATAATCAGTTCTCTCCTGCGCCTCCCACTCATGCAGACAGCATCCGAGGGCTTATCTTCCTTGGGGCCGGGTGTGGGTAGGGTGCCTCCTCCCTCCTCTATATTTCTTCTTGGTCTACTCGTATTACCCTCTTGCCTGCCCCCTCCAACCTGTTCAAGGGTGCCTCCTTGATTTAACGGTGGTATGACTATCGCTAACAAGATGGCCAATACGGCAGCTCAACCATTTGGCCAATCCTGACGTCGGGGTACCCCTAAATGACACAACAGTGTTATGAGACCCAAAGACCCGCTGCCCACCACTGAGAAGTCTGGGGTGGTGTATAAGATCAATTGTAGTAATTGCCCCATTAATTATGTGGGGGAAACTTCGAAAAGAATTAAAACAAGGGTCCAGGAGCATAAACTTGCGATCAAAAGAGGGGAGCAGTACTCCCAAATTTTAACTCATATGGTGGAGTCTGGTCACAAGTTTGATTTCGATGGAGTGAGGGTAATTGCCACCGATGCTTCGAAGAGCGGCAGGTTGCTTAAAGAGGCTTGGCTCTCGGGCGAAGGATCGGTCAACCGGCATGTGGACCTGCGCCCAGCGCACTTAACGATGAGAGCGTGGGAAGCACGTACCAGATTGCCATGGAGAAGGCGACTAGGTAACAAAAATTTCGCGCACTCACCGGAAAAGACCTGCATTGGAAAGAAGCAAGACCTATGGTCCGGAGCCCCCTCGGTTGAGAACCAGCATGCACGCTCGTCGCAGGCAAGGGAACCCATTGATTTCAACGCCCCGCCGACCGATTTACTGAACAGCCCTCCGCACCACGACCAGCATTTGGGAGCAAGGACAGTATGCACGCTGCCCGGGGGATGGAATGGCTACCACCCCAGGGGCCGTACAAACCCCCCCGCCCAGGACGTGACAGTGGAGACAGCAAGAAAGGGGGAGGTAACATCTTTGAGACCCCCACCATGCCACCGCACCTGTTCGGACTGGCGCAATGTAACCACACCCCTGAAGGACGCGCAAGGGGTTAACACCCGCAGCCGCTCCACCATAGGACCAGTAACGCGCTCCCAGGCAGCAGCGCAGCGAAGGCGTGAGGAGGAGAAAGACACTGGCAAACTAGGAACGGCATCGGGCCCCGTAGAAGGAGAGAAGGGAGGTTGCCGATTGGATGGAGTATCGGAACGGGTGCCCGTGGGAACGCCCACCACCCCCACGATTGAACAACAGAACCTACGGACTGATCTGTGTGATGGGTTGGGGGTTGGTGGGAGGGACGGGAGGAAGATCCCCATCGGAGGTAGGGAAAGTGGGGGTAATCATGATAAACATCAAAGGGGTGGAGATGGAATGGCCCCCAAGGATCGTGAAAGGGTGAATCAGCCCAAGGACGGGAGGCGCGTTCCAGCCTGGGAAAGCAGAGGACGCCCACCTGAGATACGGACACAAAAAAGGGGGGAGGAGGGTGGCAACACACATGTAGGTAAAGGAGGTAAGGAAGAATTAACTCAGTTTGCAGATGAGGCCAGGATTGGCCGGCCGGGACCTGTCACGAGATTTAGGAGCCGGGCGCAGACATGACTGTATTTATAAGCAAGCTCTCCCAGCATCCTGACGATGATGGCAGTTTTAGGCCATCGAAAGCTTGGTTTTATTTATTAAAACTGTATTGTTTTATACTTCCTGGTGATCACTTTGTTGTCTTTGAACACCCTGTCAGCCCAAATATGGGAGAGAGAGAAGTCAGGGTGTTCAAAAAGCACTCATCCTCTTCCCCTGTCTCTTGTAGCTAACAAAGTGAGAAAGAGCCTGTGGCCTAGGGGCTAATACTTCTGCTTAACATGCAGACAGCCCAGGTTCGAATCTCGGAAGGGTATGTCTGGCTGATGAAAACCAAATAAGGTTAGAAATAGCTATCCCAGTACTCCCTTAATTCTTTGTTA
>NW_015388878.1:115911-132213 GCF_001527695.2 Protobothrops mucrosquamatus
TATATATATATATATATATATATATATATATATATATATATATATATATATATATATATATATAATATTGAAAAAAAACCTGAACACCAGGATAAAAATAAAACAAACCTGTTTATTACAAACAAGTTTGTAAGTAAAAGAGTTACCAAGCTTTCATCGGCCCGACTGCCGACGTCATCAGGGTTGGAATGCTAGGTGATTAGGAAGCTTGCCTATATAGCTACCTGTCTCTGCGCCCGGCTTCTCGAGCGCGTAATCGGCCCATTAGTTGTATTAATCTGCAACGTGCTAAGTTGATTCACATCCGGCAGCCTGTTGGTGGCCCCGGTGGTTATGTCCAGATCCTCCATTACTTTTCTAGCACGCGTGCGAGCGCCTGGGGGACGGCTGTCAAGCTGTCTCTCCCCCCTATCTCTCTCCCCCTCTCTCATTTTGGAGCGATCTCTTGATCTGCATTTCAAACGCCCTGTAGGGCTGTCATCTTCCCCTGCGGCCGCCGTTGTCTCGCCCGTAGCTCGCTCTCCCCATTCCTACAAGAGCAGCTGTTAAGATCTTCCTGCTCACTATTCTCCCCCCCTTTTTGTCTCTCCTTCTGAGCTGCTTCCATGCGTCCGTTTTCCACACCCGATCTTGACACATCATTAGTTTCTCATCCCCTCCCATAGCAGCTGTTACTGCCTCACCCATAGCCCTGTCACTCCAGTCTTGCCTGTTGCTATCTCGTCGTAATGTTCCCTGGCCCCCTTCTCCTTTTTCCGGTTCGCTGTCTTCCCTAGGGATCGCAATTTCCCCATTTGTAAAATCATGATCTTTTGCACCGTGAGGGGTGGCCATCTACTCTGTGGATTGCAACGTTGACTCTCCGACTTTCTAAGGGTCTGGTATGCCGGTAGGAGGTCTATGTGCCGGTTGATGGAGTTTTCATCCGAAAGCCAGGCTTCTTTAAAAAGGCGGCCACCCTTGGTGGTCTCATGAGATATGACCTGTGCATTTTCCAGATCGAATGTATGGTCCAGGTTGGGCATGTGGGTCCACACTTGTGAGCGTTGCTCCTGCCTTTTAATTGCCAGTTCATGTTCATGGACCCTAGTCCTGAGCCTTTTGGTTGTTTCCCCAACGTAATTGCAGGGGCAGTTCCTGCAGTTAATTCTATAAACTATAGAAGATTGCTCACCGTTGGGGAGCGGCTCTTTAGGACGCATGATCTTAGTTCTTAGGGTCTGCTCTGGCCTATGAGCAACGCTCACATTGTGGGGAGCCAATAGCCGTGCCGTGGCTTCGGAAACACCACAGATGTAAGGTAAGGTTATCCGTGTGGCTGGTGTCGTCATTACTCCGGAGTACTGGGCCCTATGCGGTTGACGTGGTCCGCTGTAACGTCTCACAAATTCCGCGGGGTAGCCATTGAGCCTAAAGATGCGATATAGATGTTTTCTCTCTTCAATTTTGGCTCTAACAGTGCTATAATGGGAATCGATCCATTTGAATAAAGTCCTAATACAACTAATTTTGTCCGTATGAGTAGGTTTACGATAGACGGATGTACATAATGTACGGTTAGGACGTCGACTGACTAGTACATCTAAAAAGGCAAGGGTGCCTTGGGTCTCTTCCTCTGTTGTAAACTGGATGTCCGGATATACGGAGTTCAACTGCTCCAGGAATTTGATGCTGTCTCGTCTTTTGATAATTACAAAAGTATCATCCATGTAGCGTACCCAAAATTTAGGGCGACGTCTAGCCATTACTATTGTCTCTAACCGCTGTAGCACCGCCTCTGCAATAATGCTTGAGATGGGGGGTCCCATCGGCGTCCCTTTTATTTGTTCATATATAGTGCCTTGAAAAGTAAAATATGTTTTCAGGCATAGGGATAACAGCTGTATCAGGTCATTGGTGTTGAGAAGATCCGGGTGTTGTTCCTGCTCCTCCTGTAGGCGGTCCTTTATAGTACATAAAATTTAAATTTTTATAGTTTTTTATAATTTCTGAATTTTTAAATTTTTATATAAATTTTAAAATTTTATATCTTTACAAAATTTTAAGTTAAAAAGGAAAAATAAAAAATACACTTTAAAAAAAACATGAAAAACACACAGTCATGGGGAAAAAGTCAACAATGTACTAACTTGCAACATACTGTATCTGCTGTGTATGTATTCATGCCCACAGAGGACCCAAATTATATCTGTACAAAGTGTAAACTAATTGAAACACTTGAGGAAAAAATGAAAGGTCTAGAGGAAAAAACAAAGGGACTAGAGACAAGTCTAGCCACTGTGATACTCAACATAATGAAAAGCTCCAAATAAAGGAAGACTGCAACCAAACTGAATATAGTAAGGAACAATTAACTAACACAAAATATGAACCTTTAATTAACACAGAAAATGAACCTTTAGAGATAGACTGATGGTGACATGTCACTCATAGAAAAAAAATCAAACCCAGTCCAGTCTAGCCCAGTCCCACTGGAGCTAAACAATTTCATAACATCCGCTTGGAAGAAAGTGAGCAGACACCTAAAGAGGGGTCATCATCAAGTGTACCAATTGTAGAAAAAAAAAGTGGACCAGACTTCTTTAAGAAAAAGACATGTGTTGGTGATAGACTCACTGCTCAGAGGAACTGAACCAGCAATCTATCTAGAAAGGTTTGCTGTCTCCCAGGAGCAAAGATCAATAATGTGACTGAGAGTCTTACTAACATAATTAAGTCCACAGATTATTATCCCTTTCTCCTCTTTCATGTGGGGACAAATGATACAACAGAGCCTGAAAACAATATCAAGAGACTATGAGCAGCTAGGCATGAAAACCAAACAGATGGGGCACAGGCAGTGGTGTGATTCAGCCAGTTCTCACCAGTTCGGCAGAACCAGTAGCTAATTTTTTGTTGCCCAGGCCCAGTACGGACTTCCGGAAGTGGCATCCACACAGAGAACCGGTTGTTCACATATTTGAATCCCACCACTGGGCACAGGTATTATTATTATTCTTTGGTTCCAATGAAATGTAGGCATCCAATGAGGGAATGCAGTGTCAACGCTGCTAACATCGGATAAGATAAGATAAGATAAGATAACCTTTATTGTCTAAAAATATGACACCCGTGTTACCGTGTGTAGTTTTTACTTTAAATCAACGGGCGAGAGTTTCACTTTGTGTATGTACTGTGTGTGGATTTGTATGATACTTGTTGTATACATATCTGGGTGTAGGGATGTATATGCATCGTTATTTATAATTTATAACAGGTAGAACTATATATAACGGAAGGAGGAAGCTTGAGAGTTCGCAAGGTTAATGCTATATGGATGTTTTTGCTTTGACAACAGATGGAGATGCAACCATTTTCTTCTTATGTTTTACTCTTAGAGTTCTTGGGGCCTTTCCCCACTGTAAACATCATTAACCCGGTCACCATACAATTAAAACTCCCTAGACATTTAGGGAGAGTTCACCCTGTCTTCCATTGCAGCCTGCTGAAACCTTTTTGGGGTTCCACTTTAAGACCTCCCCCTAAGGAGGCACCTGGACCCCTCGTGGTGGCGTGTCAGACCCACTATGAAGTAAAGCGTATTCTTGATTCTAGAATTTTTAAAGGGAAATTGCAGTACTTAGTACAATGGAAGGGATATTCGCTGTCTGAAGCCACTTGGGTGAAGTCTAGCGATGTGAAAGCTGGCAGACTCATCAAAAGGTTCTATAGGAAACACCCTAACAAACCGAGAGGCAGTCCCTAACATATGCTTTTGTTTACATTACAGGATCTGTCCTTTTTGTAAGGGGGGGGGCGGATGTCAACGCTGCTAACATCGGATGTTTTTGCTTTGACAACAGATGGAGATGCAACCATTTTCTTCTTATGTTTTACTCTTAGAGTTAAGAGTTAGATGATGCTGGGGGGATGAATGTGCATGAGAGTTTAGGTAGACATAATACTGAACCTAGTGTGTGAACCAAGGTTATTGAAATAAGAGATGATAAGAATTGGCGGGCTGGAGAACTGGAGGGAAAGCCTGCATTTCAAACTAATTGGAGAATGTGATTTATGACTGTTAATTGGAGGAGGGAATTGTGCTTTGATACTATGTGCTCAAGGGAGGGGAATCCAGTTTTTGGCTTCGATTGTGTTAGTGCCGATGCTATGCTTCTCAAATAAAGATTCTTTAAGGTAAACAATGCCTCGAAGTTCTTTGAAGAGTTTCATCTGTCGGAACCATGACATTCAGTACTTTTAAAGTTAACCACAGGCTTAGGAGAAGGTGCCGATGAGACAACTTTGGATTCAGATCCCCTTTGAGGTCTGGACGGATCATAAGAACCTAGAAGCGCTGAAGTCCCTCCAGAAGCTATCCCCTAAGCAGGTCTGGTGGGCCCAATACTTTAACTAGTTCAACTTCACTCTCCAGTATCTGCCAGGAGGGAAAAACTTCCTTGTAGATGCAGTCTCCCCCATGCCGCAGTACAGTAGCACCCGAGGTGCAGTGATGACATCCATCATCCCATCCAAGCAGCGTGCAGCACCAGCTCTCACCCGACAACAAGCGACACCCCAGCCGGAGCCAGCCCAAGACTTAGTGCAACCCTTAAGAGATGCCCTAGCAAGAGATGAGTGGTTCCAGCAGCACAATGACGACCTATCTGTGAAGCAATAGGAGCTGGTGTGGAAGGACACCAAAATATATGTCCCAGCCAGCCAGCCAGCCAGCCAGCGGACCTAGATTTTTACAGAGGAGTCATGACGCAAGGGCAGCAGGACATTTTGGGTTTGTAAAGACCCTGCACCTAGTGAAGAAACAATTCTGGTGGCCAAAGATGAAAAAGGGCATAGAAGCTTATGTGGCCAGCTACCCTGTGTGCACTTCAATAAAACAAATGCCTGGGGAGCCCCTGGGATACTGCACCCGGTAGCCAACCTGATTAACCCCTCGATTGAAATCTCCATGGACTTTATTGTGGACTTGCCAGAGAGCGCAGGAACACTGTAATTTGGACAATTACGGACTTATTCTCCAAGCAGGCACATTTCGTGGCATACCCAAAGATTCCCTTGGCCTGAACCCTGGCAAAGCTGTTCATACATCTACTGACTGCATTGAGTCCCAAAGCGCATCCTCTCAGACCGTGGGGTGCAGTTCACCGCAAAATTTTGGTGGGAATTCCTTAATCTGATTGGCTCCTCACAGGGCCTTAGCTTCACCTACCATCCCAGTACCAATGGAGCCTGTCAATGGACCAATTCAGTGTTAGAGTAGTACTTAAGGTATTATGTCAATTACCAACAGACCAATTGGGCCGAACTCCTGCCTTTTGCAGAAGTGGCATATAATAACTCCGTACATATTAGCATGGGATTTACCCCTTTTCAGGGTAACTAGTGGAGTGGAGTTTGTGCCGATGCCAGAGATCCCTCACAGACAACCATCCTCAGTATCATTGGCTGAGTGGATGGAAACGTTAAAGGAAATGGGGGGGTAGTGAGTAGAGCATTACAGAAAGCTAGAGAGACACAAAAGAAGCAAGCAGACAAGAGGGCACCATGGGGAATTAAGGGTGGGAGATAAAGTGTACCTGTCTACAAAGTTTCTCAACCTGAGGCAGCCTTGTAAAAAACTAGGTCCCAAGTATATCGGACCTTTCCAAATTATCCGGATCGTAAATCTGGTTACTGTAGAATTGTAACTGCCAAAAAGCCTCAGGCAAATCCACCCAGTATTTCGCTGCAGCCTGTGTTTTATTTTCCAGGGCTATCATTCTTCTGGAGGGTCAGCATGTCAAACCTGGCTTGACTCCATGGCTGCCTGCACCTGCTTTCGCTCACAATTTGCCAAGCAGTGACAGGAGGGGGGTTGGTGAATTCCTGTGGGAGGGGGAGCTATGGAATGCATGAGAGTCTTCTGTTCCCGGCGAGACGTTATCCACCAAGGTCAAGTTATGAAAAATGTTTGAGTGGTGCAGACAGTTTTTTCTCAAAGCAAAAAAACTGGACTCAATTGGTGAACTATGAACTGTGGGTGGCCCAGAGGGGAAAAGGGTTTTTTACCTATATGGGTTTTTGCAGGAAAATCACAGAACTGGCTTTGCTTCTGCTGTGCCTAGATGGATCTTTCAATAAAGCTACACTCTTGGTAGCTCTAAAAAGACAGGAGTTTCTTTTCTTGAATGTGCCAAATGGGACGGTTGACACCAATGCAGTCCTAGGCGGCAACAACAGAGGAATAGTATCAAGATAATGTGATGTATTAGTACCACTATATACTACCCTGGTGAGACCACACTTGGAATCCTGCGTCTAGTTCTGGTCACCACGATACAAAAAAGATGTTGAGACTCTAGAAAGAGTGCAGAGAAGAGCAACAAAGATGATAAGGCGGCTGGAGGCTAAAGCATATGATGAATGGTTGCAGGAATTGGGTATGTCTAGTCTCTAACAAACAGAAGGGTGACATGGTAGCAGTGTTCCAATATTTGAGGAGCTGTCACAGAGAAGAGGGGGACAACCTATTATCTAAAGCATCTGAAAGCACCTGAAGTCAAGACAAGACGAAACGGATGGAAACTTATCAAAGAGAGATCCAACCTGGAACTAAGGAGAAATTTCATGACAGAATAATTAATCAGTAGAGTGGCTTAATTGCAGAAGTTGTGGGTGCTTCATCACTGGAGGTTTTTAAGAAGAGATTGGACAGCCATTTGTCCAGAATGGTATAGGGTCTCCTGCTTGGGAAGGGGGTTGAATTAGAAGACATCCAAGGTCCTTTCCAACTCTGTTATTCTGTATTTTTATCTTTAGCCACAGCCTAAGGAGGAAAGGGGCGTTGTTTTATACACTCGGTTATTTCTATTACCGTTACAGTTTAAAACAACTTGAGGCATAATCCATAAAATTGCCTCCATCAAACGATATCATAAACAATTGTGTATACAGCCCAAGGAGAATTTGAAAAAGCAAAGATATAAAGTAAAGATGGGAAGTGAGCTTAACTGTCATTGTACCCAAGTGCCTCAGTGTAAAGCAGAGATAACTTGGAAGTGGCCCGTGAGCAGAAAAGAGGGAATGGTGTGTAATGCCACTCTGAAAAGAAACCAGACCAGGCTGTTGAATCTGATATAAGGTGGCTACAAAGTGATGATGGGTAGATGAAGCTAGCCTTTGGGTACTGAACATCTTTGGAGAAAAACCCTTGCTACTCTGGATAATCGGAAGGGTCTGCCCAGTCCATTTTTGATCTTTGTAAAGTTCTCATAACTAAAGGTAGTGTTATGTAGAATAGTGCTCACGTGCCCCATTTTGGATCATTTCCCTGTAATGTTTATGACCTGTACCTCAACAAGAATCCTAAATGCATCCTGCTCATTATGGTAATTTGTTATCTTTTAAGAAGTCTCTTGGATAAAATGTGATGTAAAGAAATTATACCAGTCTCCTAAGGGATAAAAGGTGGTTTATCATTATTTTATCCTGGTCAGACCACCTCTTCATCTTCCACAGACACATTCCTGCCAATAGGAGAAGTCCTTTACTCTTCAGAACAGGAAACTATTAAAAGCTTCCATGATTATTAAATAGCATCTATATTCCTACATGTACTGATCCTATGATTATGTCAACTGTGACTGCAAAGGAGCCTGCCATTTGGCACCAAAATAAGCATTATCACACATACAGAGATCATTACAGCGAGCCTTCACCCACATAAAAGGTATTTCTCAGACCTGTGAAATCTTCCTTGAGCACAAGGAAGAAAATCAATTTGCTGCAGTGATGGAAGGTGTCCAGAGCCTAGATGGAGAATTGGGTGATAATGTGGCCACCCAACTGCCAGTAAATACTATAGGTAGTCCTTAAGATACAACAGGTCACTTAATGGCCATTCAAAATTACAACAGACCTCCCCAAAAGCTACATATGACCCTGTTTCAAAGTTAAGACAGCTGCAGCACCCCCACAGTCATTCACCCTTATGACCAACTACAGGGATGCTGCAGCACCTACCTTTGTCCCCCCCATCTCACCCTGCTGGGACCCTGCAGCACTGAGGCCTGCTCCCCATGCCTCCTGGAAGCAACTGCCACTTTCAGCGCTCTGACAATTCCTTGCGGAAATGGTGCTTTCGGAGCTTTCTGCCCTGATCAGCTGGCCATCGGGAGACTGAAAACCTCTCCTGGCTCTTGCTAGGCTTTGGGGAAGCCAGCTGACTGCATGCAAAGGTGGCAGCTTCAGGAGGAGCTTCTCAAAACCTTTTCCTTAACATCCTCCCTCCCCCAGAAAGCCACATTTCTTCAATAAAGAAAAAAAAAGTTGGGGGACAGAATTGTTGCTCTCCCCCCCCTCAGGTGCTAAAACTAAACTCTCCACCTCTGCCCACCACTCCTCTATCCCTTTTAAAAACCTCATTTGCTAAATTTACTGCATGCCTGGAAAAAGGGTGACCAAATCCCTTTTGGAAAGGAAAAAAGAAAGGAACGGAAATCTTTCTGCTCCTTGCATTGAGGAGCTGAAGAAAAACTTCAGCTCAAAAGGTTCAGCTGGCTAGAGCACAACACATGTGGCAAACAGCCAGGTCAGAAGCTGGGTCCTTGGAAAGCTTTTTGTTGTTTTTCTGACTGCCTTTAGGAACCAGCTAGAACTCCTCTAAAGGCAGTACTGTATGACTAATTTGTCTGACATTTAAACAAGGCTATCTGACTTAGTGGTTGTCACCACTTGCTGTTTTCGCAGCCACAGGGCCCGCTCTACATGGTGGTGCGGCGGTGCTGGCGGCTGCGGGCGGGGGCGTGGAGTGCATCGATGGCGGGCTGCCCCTGGAGCCAGCACGGCCTCCCGTCCTGGGCCTCCCGTCGGGCCCTCGTTTCGCTGTTTCTGTTGTAACCAGCCAGGCCATCAGGCGGCGGACTATCCAGCCCCCAGTCCACAGAGCTGTCGTGATTCTGTGCCAGCCTGTGTTCCCAACACCTGAGTCTGAGGAATCTGAGGAGGAGATGGAGGAGGCATTTGAAGGGCCAACAGGGTCAGAGGGAGGCTCTGATGAATTACAAGACTCATGGTTTGATGAAGAGCCTGGGCCCTCCAGTCGTGTTCCTGATGAAGCTCAGCTGTGTGAGGAGAATGAGTCAGACTCAGAGGACTCACACCTGATGGACATGCTAATTGATGCTCGCACAGGCCGGCAATTAGCGAGAGTAAATCAGCAGCAGTCAATACGAAAACTCCAGGGAAAAAGGAGAAGGCACTGAGAGGCAACGCCTTGGGACTGCTGTATAAAAAGAGGAGGTGTGGGCGGTGCTGGTTGCTGAAGGCAACCGTTTGCAAAGTACTTCATGGGATCCTGTTCTGTTCATCTTGCCTGTGACTATTCTGTTTGCATCGTGTTTCATGTGGACTATTTCCTCCATTTGGATGGTGTTTTGCTGCTTTTGTTTCTGGACTATTTGTCAGGTTTGTCACCCATATTAAAAGGGGTTTGTTTTGTTTAAGTCTCCAGCCTATTTTATCAACAGGGGTTTGGTCCTTGTGCCTTTAACAAGGACGGCTATAGGCTGGGATAGAACAGGAGCCCCGCAGCAACCAGAAGATCCGCTCCAAGTCCAAAAAAGACCCCCGAGAAACTGAGAGCGGCAAAATAGCCCGCAACCCCGGCAGCCCAGCGGGTGCTTCCGGTGGAGGAGGAGGCCACAGTGGTAGCAAGATACCAACTAGCTGCCGTCGATAGTGAGGACGAAGCAGCAAACGACCCTATGGTGAGCCCCTAAGCCCCTTTGTCCTTCCTATCACCTTGACGAGTCCTCAGACTGGGGTACGGAGGGAGTACCGGGCCCTCATAGACTCTGGTTGTACCCGGTGTTTGATGAGCAGAGCCGTGGCGGTGGAGATTGGCATTAAGCTGCAACAGCTGGCCCACCCAGTCTGCTTTGAGCAAGTGGATGGGTCTCTTCTGGGGGGGGGCTCCAGCCACTCTCGTTACGGAACCTGTCCGCTTGGAGATGGGTTCACATTGGGAGGTCCTCAGGTTCATTGTTGTCCCATCCATGACCGAGGCAGTAATCCTGGGCCTGGCCTGGTTGGATAAGTGGGGGCCTACCATTTGGTGGGAGGGGGGTTACCGTAAGCTACGCCTTGGTGTTGGACCCCAACCGCCTAACCCGGACCCCAGGGAGCAGGTCCAGGGGTGTGCGGGCACAAACCAGCCACAGGGGGAGCGGGAGGAGGACCCCTTCCCGGCCGTATACAGCGATCTGACCCATGTGTTCAGTGAGAGGGAGTGCAATCAATTACCACCTCACCGCTCGACGGACTGTGCGATTGAAATCATACCGGGAGCCAAACTACCAAAGCCCCGAATGTATGCCATGGCACATAAGGAGATGGGGGAGCTACGGCAGTATATCGACCAGAACCTGGTGAGGGGGTTCATCCAACCAGCACGTTCCCGGATCGCTGCCCCAGTCCTGTTCAAAGAGAAGAAGGACGGGTCGCTTCGTCTGTGTGTGGACTTCCGGGGCCTTAACGCAGTCTGTGTGAAGCACCTATATCCCCTCCCACTGATGAAAGACCTGCTGGCCCAGTTGGGTAAGGGTCGGGTGTTTACAAAATTAGACCTTCGGGAGGCGTACTACAGAGTTCGTATAGGGCAGGGGGACGAGTGGAAAATGGCGTTCAACTGCCCGCTTGGCAGTTACCAATTCCAGGTGATGCTGTTTGGCCTACAAGGGGCCCCCGTGGTGTACATGCAATTGATTAACCAGGTATTACATGAGCATCTCTACCGCGGGGTCCTCGTCTACTTAGACGATATTCTAATCTACACCACCACCCTAGAGGAGCACGTCCACCTAGTCCGGCAGGTGCTACGGAAACTACTTGACGCCAATCTGTACGTGAAGCTCTCCAAATGTGAGTTTCACCGGGACCATTTAGACTATCTAGGATACAGGATCTCAGGGGACGGTATAGAGATGGATCCCCACAAGGTGAAAGCGGTGTTAGACTGGCAGGCCCCCAGGACACGTCGCCAGCTGCAAAGCTTCCTGGGGTTCGCCAATTTCTATAGACAGATCATTCCCTCCTTTGCCACCATTGCCCATCCCTTGATGGAGTTGCTGCGGACAAAGCACATGACAAGTAAACCACGGCCTGGCCAACTGTTAGGTTGGACCATGGCCTGCCAAAAGGCGTTCGAGGACCTGAAAGCCCTTTTTGCTAAAGACCCAGTTTTGCTCCACCCAGATCCTGACACTCCGTTTGTGGTGCAGGCCGAAGCCAGTGACGTTGCTGTCGGAGCGGTGCGCCTACAACGGAACGGTCAGGGAGCGTTACAACCATGTGCCTACACGTCCCGTAAATTCACAGCTACCGAACGGGAGTGGGCTATCTGGGAAAAGGAGGCGTTTGCGGTACGATGGGCGCTTGCAACGTGGAGGCATTTGCTGGAAGGGGCTACGAAACCGTTTGAGGTATGGACGGACCATAAAAACCTTGAAGCGTTGCAAACACCACGACGCCTGTCACCCAAACACGTCCGGTGGGCTCAGTATTTTGCCCGCTTTTGGTTCACTCTGAAGTTAGTGCCTGGGGGCAAGAACTTTCTCGCCGACGCGCTGTCGCGCATGCCGCAGTACCACAGTAAACGGGAGGAGGTGGTGCAGGCAATTATGCCTCCATATCGACAAGGAGTAGCTCGAGCGGTCCCACGCACGGTGATGGGTGGAGTGCTCCCGGGGTTACAGGCGGCAGTGCTAGGTGATGCGTGGCTGCGGGACCATCCAGGGCTGTTGACATGGAGAGACGGGGTGGCATGGAAGGGAGACAAATTGTATGTCCCAGAGGTTATGCGACAAACAGTCCTCCGACGATGCCATGACACCAAGCAGGTCGGACATTTCGGTTTCCTGAAGACATTGCATCTGGTATGGCGTCAGTTTTGGTGGCCCCGGGTGAAACCAGATGTGGAGGCATATGTAAAGGACTGCCACATCTGTGCTACCGCGAAACCCTGTGTAGGGAAACCCTTGGGGTTGTTACAGAAGGTGGCGGACCCAACCCGGCCATGGGAGGAGATCGCCATGGATTTTGTGGTTGAGTTCAACTGAACCAAACATTGAGACTTGAACTTCTAAAGCAACAAGGGTCTAACTACAAAGGAGTTAGGCTTCTAAAACAGAGGATGGGATGTTTTTCATTGACCCAAATGACATCACAAGGAATAAAGGAAGATCTATCTGCTGAAATAGAGGCTTTGTTATGGAAACCGGCTTGGCAGAAAAAGAAAGCCAGAATAAGACTGAAAAAAGAGACTTAAAACTACATGTAATGGGTCAAAAAGGTTTTGTAGAGACACGGATTGATTTAAGGTTTAAGATTTAGAATTAGAAGCGAGAGGAAAATTTGTGATTAGTAGAATACATATCTGAAATAGAATAAGAATGTACTTTCTGAAATAAGATGTTTATTTTATCTATGAAAACTATTTTGTAATGGAATAAGAACAAGAAAATGAAAGAGGCTTCAGAGATTTGGACTGATTTAACAATTAATTGAGTATGTTAAGTTACTAAGATGATATTTTGTGTAATAATATGTGTCTTTTAGATATGATAATTATTTGAATGAGATTTAAATTCTACTTAATGGACTGAAAGGATTTTGTGTTTTGTTTTGTTCTGTTTTGTTATAGAAATAGATTGACTGATAGACTATATATACATAGAGTAGAGTAATGTTTTTATCTTAATTAGGATAATTATTATGTAGTGGAAGAAGAAATAAGAGAGATTTGTGATAAAATTAATGATTTATTAGATTAAGAATTAGAATATATCTGGAAATATTTGAATGTTATTGCTAGAATATTATGTGTATTTTAGAAGGGGTACCCGAAGTGCTAATAATATGTTTAT
This sequence comes from Protobothrops mucrosquamatus, assembly GCF_001527695.2. NCBI lineage: Eukaryota > Metazoa > Chordata > Lepidosauria > Squamata > Viperidae > Protobothrops > Protobothrops mucrosquamatus. The sequence continues at coordinate 128,814 of NW_015388878.1, forward strand.
TTAAGATTAAATTGGATTATGGTAATTGTAAATTAGTAAAGCTTAAAAACAGGATTTGGATTTATATAAAACGTAATCTAGAAATGGACCATTTTAAATATGTTATACTATTTGAGGGAAACAGAGGGAACGTCTAATGTATTAATTTGAGATATATATATATATATATGACTTTGTTCTTTGATGATTGATTACCCCATCACCACGGTGTTTCTAGAGCACCTCGTTGTAAAAGTTAAAAAACCAATAAAACTTGTTTTAATAAAAAAAAAAAGGGACTGAGTTACTTGGCAATAAATTCACAGATTTTCTGGAGAAATATTTAAACTAAACAACAGGGACAGTGAGTTAATTGATACAAAACATTCCTGTCCCCGGCAATCTAAAAATTATAGGGTTATCAGTGCATGTAACATAGGGGTGTGTGTGGACAAGAATATCAACCTAGCTGTCAAGCAAAATCAAGTTTTCAATAGTGAGTGCCACACCAAGTGCACTAATCAAACAGGTGGTAAGAAATTAGGGGAACTCAGGCACCACACAGGTTATGTAGAAAGTAAACACAGGGTCAGTCATAAAGGACTTAAATGTCTATACACCAACGCACAGAGTATGAGCAATAAACAGGGTGAGTTAGAAATTCAGGTAAATGGGGGCAGATATGATATTATTGCCATTACGGAAACTTGGTGGGATGAAACCCACAAATGGAACACACAGCTAAAGGGATTTAAATTATTTAAAAGAAACAGACCAAATAAAAGAGGAGGTGGAATTGCTCTCTATATGAGAAATAACTACATCTCTACAAAAATAGAGCACAACAATGATGAAAACTGTCTTGAATGCATTTGGGTCAATATAAAAGTGGGGGGGATGACATTGCCATAGGTGTATACTATAGGCCACCCAACCAAACAGAGGAAATAGATGAACCTTTTGCTAGTCAGTTAACTAAGGTATGTAGGAACCACATCACAATAGTAATGGGGGACTTTAATTACCCTGACGTCAACTGGGAGACAAACTCTGCACCAAGTGGAAGATCAAACAGATTCCTGACAAACCTAGCACAGGGCTTTTCAACCGGTGGTATGCGTACCACCTGTGGTATGCGAGCACCTGGCTGGTGGTACACGTAGGATGGGTTGAAAAAAAATGTAAAAAAAAAATGTAAAAAAAAATGTAAAAAAAAAGTGTAAACGTGGATGAGGTGAAGCGCAGCAGCGCCGCACAGGCTTGTGGCAAAGTCAGTTGGAACTGCACATTGCCTGGGTCCTACTGAGAGCCCAGGATCAAAGCGCGCAGCTCCAGCTGATTGGTGGCGGCCTTGGGGGTAGCAGGCAGCCTCAAACAGTCTTCAGTGGAGATTATGCTGGAGCTGCACGACGCATTGCCTGGGTCCCCCCACCCCCACCTAGATGCCCTCACCTACCCCAAGCATTTTTTACTCACCTGCTTTCAGCAGCATTCTCTTTCTCCTGTCCTTCTCGGCCTTCATATGTTTGTGAGACAAAAAAAAAGTTCCAAGAGACTTTCTAACTTCTCGCGAGAAGTTAGAAAGTCTCATGGAACTTGTTTTTCTTTTTTACCCACAAACACGTGGCCAAGGCAGAGAAGCAAATGAAGGCAGAGAAGCAAAAGGAGAAAGAGAGTGCAGCTGAAAGCAGGTGAGTAAAAAAATGCTTGGGGGAGGCGAGGGCTCAGCGGAAGCGCCAGGATCAGCGCTGCTTTCCAGCTGATCGGAGCTTCTCCGGGGCTGTGAGGGCTCAGGGGAAGCGCCAGGATCAGTGCCACTTTCCAGCTGATCGGCGCTTCTTCGGGGCTTGAGGGCTCAGGGGAAGCGCCAGGATCAGCCCGCTTTCCAGCTGATCGGAGCTTCTCTGGGGCTGTGAGGGCTCAGGGGAAGTGCCAGGATCAGCCCGCTTTCCAGCTGATCGGAGCTTCTCCGGGCCTTGAGGGGTCAGGGGAAGCGCCAGGATCAGTGCCGCTTTCCAGCTGATCGGCGCTTCTTTGGGGCTGTGAGGGCTCAGGGGAAGCGCCAGGATCAGCCCGCTTTCCAGCTGATCGGAGCTTCTCCAGGGCTCTGAGGGCTCAGGGGAAGCGCCAGGATCAGCCCGCTTTCCAGCTGATCGGAGCTTCTCCAGGGCTTGAGGGCTCAGGGGAAGCGCCAGGATCAGCCCGCTTTCCAGCTGATCAGAGCTTCTTCGGGGCTGTGAGGGCTCAGGGGAAGTGCCAGGATCAGCCCGCTTTCCAGCTGATCGGAGCTTCTTCAGGGCTGTGAGGGCTCAGGGGAAGCGCCAGGATCAGCCCGCTTTCCAGCTAATTGGCACTTCTTCGCTTCTTATGGCATTCACGGACCCGGCCAGAGCGAAGGAGAAGTGAAGGGGAATGCCAGATCTAACCCCAGGGCGGTTCGAAAGGCCAGCAGGCTGGCTGGGGGTTTTGGGGTGGAGACATGTGAGCCTTCCTCCGTCTTCTTGAATCTGGCATTCACGGACCCGGCCGGAGCGAAGGGGAAGCGGGATCAAAGACAGATTCAAGAAGACGGAGGAAGGCTCACATGTCTCCACCCCAAAACCCCCAGCCAGCCTGCTGGCCTTTCGAACTGCCCTGGGGTTAGATCTGGCATTCACAGACCCGGCCTGAGCGAAGGGGAAGTGGGATCAAAGCCCTTCTTTTGGCTGCAAAGTATGTAGCCAGGCAGGATTTGCCTGGGGGTTGTGCCGGCTCTTCCGGCTGCAGCAATGAATGAGCCGCTTCCCCGCTCGCTGCTTTTCTCCGGTTGCGGCTGTGCGCAATGCACCAGAGGGAGTCTGGCAGCCGCGGTTCTTTCCCCGCCCCCGTGCGCTCCTCCACTGCCTGCGCTCTCCTCCCCCTGTGGAAGAACGGTGGCTGTGCTGGGCTCCCGGCTGCACCGAGCGCAGCCGCAAAAGGAAAGTGATTCAGCAAAGGAACCACCACGAAGAAATTAAAACTGAGTGATGGAGGGATGAACAATGGAAGGGAGGGAAGGAGGAAGGGACAAAGAGGGAAGGAGGAAGGGACAAAGAGGAAGGGAGGGAAGGAAGGAAGGAATGGACAATCGGAGAGAGGGAGGGAAGGAGGGCACCCACCCCAGCCCCACCCCCCTCCACCAGAGACCCATGGATTCTCCCCACACAGGCACTCTGCAACCTGAGGGAGGGAGGGATGGACAATGGAAGGGAGGGAGGGAAGGAGGAAGGGACAAAGAAGGAGGGAAGAAAGGAAGGAAAGAAGGAAGGAAGGGACAATGGGAGAGAGGGAGGGAAGGAGGAAGGGACAAAGGGAAGGAAGGAAGGAAGGAAGGAACAATGGGAGAGAGGGAGGGAAGGAAGGCACCCACCTCAGTCCCACCCCCCTCCACCAGAGACCCATG